>NW_026136702.1:17408940-17703940 GCF_905237075.1 Dicentrarchus labrax
TCAATAAATAACACTGCATACAAAAGCGGTTTCCAGTGATGCAGCGATGGTTTAAAAAAAGAAGTGTAATATAAAATCTCACAGTGGATAATCAGCGATAGCGAATAGCACCGTGAGGACAGTTGTGTTCAGTTTGTTGGCAGTTTGCGGTGAAAATCGGCTATATTTGGTACTTGGCACGTAGCCCGTTTCTTCAAATTTAGTCATGTAGTCATGGTGTGACGCACTGACCGCACCTGTGAAGGGCTAAAGTGAAAGTGGCTGTGTTATAATATCCTGGTGATATTACAGCAGCTGTCTTAGGATGGAAAGTGATCAGAGCTCCAACTCAGGAGCTCTATAATCACCTTGATCCATCTGTGTACAGGAATGAGTCTTTTACTGACGTTTGTGAGAGTTTCACAAGCTCTACTGACGCACATTATCAAGATTATACGAGCAGTATGGTATATCAGTGTACACATGAGAGATCGAAAACACATGTACTGTACTCCAGATTCAACATTTTGTCTTTGTTGAGTGGGCTAGCTGTAAGTGACGACACTGGCAACGCTGACAACAACGGTGTTGTTCTGTAATAATGTGTTGGTAATGCCGCCATATATAGAAATAATTATTTTTTTGTAAATTATCTCTTGGAAGATACATTATTTGTTTTCCTCAATGGCAAATAGCTTTGTAGATTCTGTAATTCTTGCAGTGTCAAAACATAGACACCACATATCAGGTGTATCTATTTATCTAGCCAGCCTCAGTGTATCTGACAATCAGCTCTGCTTCACATTGGCCCACTCTGGCTGCCATATTTAGTGTGCAATTGTTGCAAACATCTAATTGTGTGCTATCTGAACATGTCACTCTGCTGTGTTTGCGGGCAACACTCATGATAAAGATCTATGTGGTAATCTGTTTGACTTTGTTTTTCTGATTCTTAGCTAGCTAGTACTGTCATGAAACCATCACTTCCTAAGTGTATTAGGGGAATTCAGTTAGCAATGCGCCATTTGTTTTAATGTAAAAGTTATAAAAAATGTTTTCTGATTATTTTTATTACCTTTAAATGTAACTTTTAATTCTGACAACAGAGAAGAACAGTAGAAGCAGAAAGAGTTGCAACTCACAACAATAGCTGCTTTGCTAACTTAGCCTACTGACTGCTTAGCAAGCTAAACATTAGTGTTAAAGTTTGTTCAGACAGAACAATGTTTGCCTTGAATTATTCGTTCAAATTTCACAGCTGGACCGTGTGCAGTCTGTATTTATTCGCTGCTAGCTGTAAGCTAGCTAGTGCTCAGCACTTGACTGTTGTCAGAAGTCACCAGGAAATCCAGTTCTCTGTATTTGCCTCCAGTCTCTTATATCTCTGTACATATACGAAATAGATTCATAAAGCCCTGGGATTCACATGAAAAATAGCTCAAATTTAATGTAACTTTGCACCGCCCCAGGTGAAATTGTGTCTACTTAGCATCTTTCCATTGACGTATGCAAAGGTATTCCATGTATAAAAAACATCAATCTCATACAAAGGGAAGATGAACCAGATTTAGCTAATAGTTAAAGGATAGATCTGCACCACCATTTGAGTCAACATTAATATATTTAGAATCTTATTATTATTATTATTATTGGGTCACTTGACCAAAAGTCTTTGAACAGAAAGTAAGTAGTTGAGGCCTGAATAAACCCCAAACAGACATGAACAGCAGTGCACAGTGGATACTTTATACAACACTGAATTGTCTTTATACATAGATGCGTTCAAGACAGGGCTGTCCTGACACATGTCCAGAACCTTGGGGACATGCAGATGACAAATTGTCGATCAGATCCCTGTGGCTACGCTGATGTGGAAAGTATAATTTGGGCTCCCAGCTGCACAGCTGAAAAAGTAACAGACGTGTCATTCTTGTCTGCACCATTTCTTCAGCATAGATAGCACAGAATTGGTCATTCAGTCGGGAATAAAAAACAAGGTCAGAGACTAAGGAGGGTCAGTGGTTGCGGTCAGCCTATTGATGCCTTACATATGCGTCCTTTTTAAGGCTTACATTTGAGGAAAACATTACAGACCATTCCCTTTTTTAATTCCAACCCCTGCATTAATTTCTGTGCAAAAACAATTGACATAATTTGATGTCTCAGTGGTGGTTCCAGCCTGTTTTGTATACAAATGTGTGCGGGTTTGTTAAGAACTGGACTTTTGAGAGCTGTCAGTCCTCAAACTCTGAACCCATTTGAAGTATTAATTTAGTTACACCTGTCAATCTCATTTGACTTGTTTTCTATCAGATACCTTGTGTATTGGACTGTCATGATACATTTTAACCTTGACTCTCATAAATGCGAGTCTTAATCAGTATCATCAAACTGTGGCCTCGAGGGTTGGTCAGAAGAGTTGGTCAGCATAATACTCTGTTTTATTATCTGTAATATCTCTTTCACTCTCTTTTTCACTCTCTGCTGTTTTTCTTACCCCTTTCATTCTATACACTCTTCTTAATGATCTATAATTGGTATCAGTTTCCGTATATTGTCAGAAGAAGCTTCACAAACACACACACACACTCACACACACACACACACACTCACACCAACCTATGCCAGCCCTGTTCCGTCAAGGCTCCCCCCGTTTACGGTAAATGTGTGTTTTTTATCATCTGTGGGCCTGGATTAAGTGATGCAGTTAGTTTTGGTATCATGTCCGTAGCCATGCATCTCCACCACTGAGAGAGACCGAGAGCAGTGCAGCGTGGGTAGGTGTGGGAGGGCTGTGACAGAGATGACTCAGCGCTCTGTTGCCGGGTAGAGAACACTAAACACTCCCACCCCCATACATTTAAAAAATACAGTATCTGATAGCTGTCATTCATACTCTGCCTTGGGTAAACGCTTATTTAAACTGTACATTGATAATATTTGCGCTATTCGTGGGGTTGGGTTGGGTTAACCTTGGGTTAAGCCCCTAACCTAACCCAACTATTCTAGCCCTGTCTCCCAGAAATTGTTTATATAACTAAATTGCAACTACAAATACATTTTGACAGAAATGTAATGATGACCAGATTACAATTTTTACCAACATAATGAGGAAATGTTGTGAAATTACATGTCTGACAAGCTGTTAATGCGGACCGTGTCAGTAAAATGTTCATTGACTACGTACTTCTTTTGTTTTCCACCAAAATATCTTATATCTCAATACAATGTCTACTCGTAGTGACAACTGCATTATTGATCCTGTTTAAGGTTAGGGAAACATTGTTGCCTGGTTCAATCCAGAAAAGGTCGGCACTGACTGGAGACACGTGTTTAACATTTAACAAAAACCACAATCTTTCCCTAACGCTTAACAAGTGCTCTTGTTGCCTAAACCTAACCACAAACAGGAGTCTGGCGGTACATTCATTACCTTTGCCAAGGAGGTTAGGATTTCAGTTTGTTTGTTTGTTTGCCTGTCAGCAGTAGAAAAATGACTAGCCCGATTTTCAAGAGGAGGAAGGTAGCAGCATGGGCCAAGGAAGAAGCCATTACATTGTGGAGCAGATTCAAATCTATTTTTGATGGATACACAAATAATTTTTCCTTTGATTAACATTGCGATTATAGGTCAATTGTAACGTGTTATTTCATTCACTCAAAAAATGTTACCTCTGAACATAATCCAGCCGGAGGTTACGTTGGACAGCACAGCCTAACTGGGATAACCATTTGGTTATATATAAACATAATTTTAATAGACAGGGTAGCTTCCCTCTGAGCACTCCTTTAGAGATAGTTTAAATTTGAGCTGATTAAAGGACCAGTGTGTAGGATTTAGTGGTTTGTCCCTTCTGGGCTACTGTAGAAAGATGGCGGTTCAACATGGTGAACTCCATGGAAGACGACCTGCTCTCTCTGTAGATATAAAAGGCTCATTCTAAGGTAACAAAAATGTAACAATTGTTATTTATTATATTATACTAATGAAAACATACCTATGAATATTATCTTCCATTGCTGCCAGTAGATCCTCGTAAATGTTACACACTGGATCTAGCTTGTGAAGTTTACTGTAAAACCTGGTTCATTTTATATTCAACAGTTCTCCCCTACAAGCGTTATGTTATCCACAAACACCTGACAAATTTGCAAAGCCTCCTCTTTGAATGTTGTGAACCCTGAGTTTATGGTACTTTTAAAACCTTAAATTACAGTATCTTCACAACTGCTGCAGTTGGTGCAAATGTCCGTCATGTCAACCCCGTGCTCGAACCATTTATGCGTACTTTACACATGGAATTCGGTGCACCATCATCCAAACATCGCTTTATGGCGTCAGTCTTGGTTTAAGTTTAATGGTGTCAACATGTCTGTTGTTGTCATGAGTCCATTCGAAACATTATTCACCGTTTAATTACTTTGTACATGTAGATGTAGATAAGTGAAATATTCTGATAGCTTTAAGTTGTGACTCAACATTTTTTTCAAATGTTGTCAGTTGCCTTCTTTAAGTGTTCTTAATCATTTGAATGTAGCTTATTGTTTGTTGTCTTCCCAAAATGTTTATTTCAGTAATTAAAATAATTGGGATGAAACTGGTGTAAGGGGACTTACATGAAATCACACTGTAATTATTATTTTTGGCTGTGGACCACATGGCTGATACTCCAGGAGGACTCCTGGGAGTCCCCTCAAATGACTTTGAATACCATAGTAAAACATTAACCCTTAACAGTCTTATCAGGCTGATTTGGCTGCACAAAATTACTATTTACTATTATTTAAATTACAGTCATAGTGAATATTTAACCTTCTTGTTGATTCATGTTGATTTCTCAGACGATCAGATGAATCAAAGGTCTATATTTGGTAATCAATCCACAACTCAGCAGAAATATGAAGATTTTAAAGAGGGTTACTTTTTCAACTGAGAGGAATATATTTATATATTTGAAGGTTTGTGTTTGGCAGTTAAGAGTAGCTACAGAAGAAGTGAGAACTTGCTATGTGTCATCCAGAGAATTAAAGCAGAAACGAGAGATTAAAAATGACTTTGCACCACAGCTCCCTTGAGGTATACAAGCAACTATCTGACCCTTCTTTCACTCTGAGAATAGACTGTATTTTATGATTTATGATAGTATTCCACCTGAAACTTAACATACAAGTCAATTCACACTTTAAATGTATTAGTATCAAGGGAATATATTATTAATTTACAGTAAGCTAGACCAATATTGAACCTGACTATCAAGTTTCCTCGTTTTTAATCAAAAATATATTTATAGCTTGCAAATAACACCATAAAGTCCATTAATAGCTGTTCTGGAGTTTTCAGTTACATTACACAGTCTTCCTCAGCAGATGGAGATTCTTATCCACGTTTGATTAAAAGTTAAAATTAAAAAATTTAAATTGTCTAACAGCTACTAAATGGACCATGTGTTGAGTATTGTCAACAACTGTTTCCAAGGTCAAGAATTAACTTTTTAATCTCTACATTTATAGAATTTTGGAATAAAACTGAGCAGATTTTTATTTAGTCTTTTATCCACGTTTTATCTATTGTGGCTTAAACTAGCAGTGTTAAGAGTATGATCGCCCTTGAAATGGCCCAAAGCTACAGAACAAATGATGTAAAATCACAGAGCAATTATGACTCAGCTTCACTTGAAACAAGTCAAGTGTATTTTTATCCCATGAGAGCTTTACAGTAAATGCTGAACACAAAAACAGACGAAAACAAGCCACAATAAAACCAAGGAGAAAACAACAAAAGACAGAACGAGTAAAACGGTACCAGATTGTGTGTGTAGGCTTAGTTCTGGTTTGAATCAAACTGGTTTTGGTTTGCCTGAACGTGAAACCATGACATTGTCCATAAAAATGCCTTCTCACTGTAGAAATTAATGAGTCAATAATGTTAGAGTATCTCAACCATGGGGTTGAGGTACCACATGAGCTTCACCAAGTTGTTGACAATGTAGAAAATAATAAGAATAAAAATAAGTTCTCATAATTGGATGTGAGCTCCTTTTAATGGTTTCAATAATAGAATTCAAAAGAATACATTCACATAAACTGCAGGGATGTTAAAACTGTCACGTGGTAGAAAAGGTCAGGCACGTGTGTGTGTGTGTGTGTGTGTGTGTGTGTGTGTGTGTGTGTGTGTGTGTGTGTGTGTGTGTGTGTGTGTGTGTGTGTGTGTGTGTGTGTGTGTGTGTGTGTGTGTGTGTGTGTGTGTGTGTGTGTGTGTGTGTGTGTGTGTGTGTGTGTGTGTGTGTGTGTGTGTGTGTGTGTGTGTGTTGTAGGCCCGGTTGAGCTGGTAATTTGTGTCCCTAAATGACGATAAACCTTTTATAGCACACTGGATAAGTGTGTGCCTGTTCTCATGAGTCAGATGTCAGGTTTGAGATCAATAAATGTTATAATATCCTGTCAAGGTGAAAACGGTAGTAGGTCACTAGTTTGTGGGCGTGTGTGTGGGTGTGTGTGTGTGTGTTCTGTTACACCTTTACTCATCACGAATTACGCTCCGAGATACAGTAAATGACTAAGAACGCCACAAACATCACTCTGCTCTTTACTCAGGGGTTGTAAGAGAAGGCACAAATGACAAAGACGTTTTCAGAAGCTCATATTCTACGGTTAGCTGCCTCATTTGTCGGCTCAAACTTCTCCTATTCTTTCTAACTCTTTTAACTCCCATTAAAGAATGACTAAGGTCTTCCTGTTAGACACATAACTCTTCTACTGATTTTGCTTTGTGAAATACAGGGGTTATAGAGTTCAGGTAACCTTTTTAAACTGGCCTTGCTGTGTAACATTTGAAATATGCACAATGACTGCATTCAGTTAACAAGATACCATCACTGAGATGACTGTCAGCCTAGTGGTCTTTATAATGCATTTAGCATTGCAATTAATAAAACAAAAGGTTGTATAAGAACAGACTCGTGGATACATTAAAAAGAAAACTAGGGGCACCCGGATAGCTCAGTGGATAGAGCTGGCGACCCAGGTACCGAGGCTGAGTCCCTGCTGCACGGCCCAGGGCTAGAATCCGACCTGCGCCCCTTTGCTGCGTGTCATCTCCTCTCTCTGACCCCCTTTCCTGTCTATCTTCAGCTGTCACGATAATAAAGGCAATAAAAGCCCAAAAAATATACTTAAAAAAAAAAAAAAAGAAAACTATAATATAAGCATCAACTTTAAATGGAGAATGAATAAGCTAAAATAGAGGATACCAAATACTAGACACGCAAGGATTGGTTGATTATTGAATTAGTTGATCAACAGTAACTTCACTGACAACTGTTCTGATAATTCTATTTCATTTTTAAGCAAAAATGCCAAATATTTTCTGGTGGCAACTTCTCAGATCCGAGGATTTGAGGCTTTTCTTTGTCATAATAAACTCAATGTCTTTGGATTTTGGACTGTTGGTAAAATAAAACAAGCAATTTGAATACATCTCGTTTGGCTGTGGGGAACTGTAACAGGCAGGGGGCATATAATTTGTTTTGTCTTTTATTAACATTTAGCGGTGTATCCTTCCAAATGCAAAGGATGAACAACAGTGACCGCAAAATGCACAAATACACAAATGCTCCTATCCATAGCCGGGGTTTGTTTCCCTTCTGGGCTACTGTAGACACATGAGAGGCTAATTGAAAGGTGACTCATGGTGTTTGTAGATAAAACCAGCTCATTATCTGTTAAGGTAACAGAAACATAACAATTGCTATATTCAGTTGATTTTAAACTAATGAAAACATAGCTATGGACATTATATTCAAATGTTACACACTTGACCTTTAACCAAGAAAAGATAATAGTGTTAATAGCTTTTAATACAGATATTGCACTTGTAGCAGCAAACCAAAAGTGTTTTTAAAGTGTGTGTCTTTATAATGCAGCATAGTTTGCACAAAAGGTCTGAGGTACTGCCATTTGCAACAAAGTAATACACTTCAGAGCTGTGTATAACTGTCATTTACCATATTAGGTATATTACTTGGTGGAACAAAACATGGTGTAGCTAATGAGACAGACTTTTTTTCTGATGTTTCTTGTAAATACCTTCAGTAAATCTTATTTTCCACACAGATTCTTGGTACCAAACAGCAGAAATAATAACTTTACAGCCTCCAAAATATCGCCATCCTCTGCCTCGCAATTCTAACCACGCAGTTTCAGCTTTATGTCAGATTACTCTTTGTGTCTAAACGTTAGGCGACTGTTATCAGCTCTTTCCATTCTTCTTCTTAATCTTCAAAACAGAGTGATGAGAGTGGAAGGTGTGTAGAGAAAACAACAGGGCTTATGAGAAAGTACAGCAAGTTCATTCTGGGAATCTTTAGCAGATATAAATCATCTCCACCATGGAATCATCTGTTTATGAAAACTATATATTAAAGGAATCAGCACTGACAAAAATATATTGATGTTTCAAAGTGCAACATGTAGCTGATTTTTCTGAGTTTAGCTTACACTATCAGCAGCCTGCAGGCAGAGGATGTTTGCCCAAGGGCATTTAGATGTTAACAGTATGTCCACATTAAGCTGGCTACAATTAAAACCCATCTTGTTTTCTGCTTTTTGGCCTTCTATTCCCATAAAATCACCATTTTCTGGAACAAAATGTACTTAAAGTATCAAGAGTAAAGGTGTTCTGCAGAAAGAAATGTTCTCAGTAACCAATATATTATAATATATGACATTATTACTGATGCATAGATGTGTAAATAGCATTTTACTGTTGTGACTGTTGGAGGAGGACCTAGTTTGAACTATTTTATATACAGTTCTGCTAGTTCAGGCCAGTGGTTCCCAACCCCAACCCCCTGGGTAAATCGGATCGGTCATGAGATGAGCAAAGTGAGAGGAAAGAAGAAGTTCTGTCACATATCATTTTGTTATTGTGAATAATGGGATAGTTTTACCTCTTTTTCCTAAAACAATTATTTGAATTACATAGTTTGAGATGTTTAGTGTCTTTGTTGGAACTGCTTACAACTCACGGACATGATAAGCAATACATTTTATAATCTTATGTTTGTTTTTTTAAAACAAATCTTGGTATGCAAAGTAACTATCAACTATAGTATATGTAATCAGTAGTATGTATAACTTATTGCTGCAATTATCAGTTGTCCATAAAGAGGTCACACAGCAGTTAATATAGATGAATTCATGCTGCACATCATTTTAATTGGGATAATAGATGTAATTAATATTTGGTGGCTGTTGGTGTCATTATACTTAATTACTTCATTCTGATGGCCTCACAAGCAGAGTTGTAGGGATTTGTTTTTGGTACAGCGTGATAAAAAACAGTCAGCAGCAAAACCTTAAAGGCAGACACCCAAATGGCCTCTCAGCTCACTGCATGACATTAGAAGATTTGGAGGGCGGTCAATACAAAAAAAAAAGTCAGGAAGTCTACAAATCAAAGCATTTCACATGCTTGAAAACCAGCAATGTACCTCCTTTTAAAGTCTTTGAAATAATACTTCAACAAGAAAAAAAAACTTAGTTCTTGTACATATGAAAAAGTTTAGTACTACCAAAACTCAAAGCAGTGCTCATTGTGAACCAAAGGTCTTTTCAGTGTATTTAAACTAATTTAAGATGTATGTAAGGGGAATTTTAATATGTTATATATTAATAGAGGTTAAGCTACCCAGCAGTATATAGCAGTGTATAAAGTCATTCATTTTAGCTCCACTTTCACCAGCTGCAACATTAAAGTGATATGTACATAAATATTGATTATTATAACCCATTCTGCTTAATGAGTACTTTTACTTTTGGTATTATAATAGTATTGCAGCTGCAGATTGCCATTCCTTCGCTTCACCCTCCACTTCCAAGCACGTGTTTGGTTTGTCCGTTCTGTAAAAACATGGCAGTTCATCATGGCGGCCTCCGTAGAAAGCGACCCGAGGCATCTGTAGATATAAAGGGCTCATTCCAAGGTACCAAAAACATAACGATTCATATTGTTAGGTGATTATACACTAATGAAATATAGCAGTTATGTAGATTATATTCCATCTCTGCCAACAGATCGTCCTAAATGTTCCACACTGGACCTTTTAAGGAAATGATCGGAGTACTTCTTCCACCACTTGTAGTGTAGTGGTGCCTGGAGATGTTGGTATACTCTTAATTTATGCCCCAGTAAAAGAATAGATTGGCATAAATTACAGTATAAATGAGGCACTTCTACTTGAATCCATGTTACTGTATTGCTTTCTGAGTGTAGCGGGTCAACACTGTGCTGCTCCAAAGGTTTCCTGGGTTTTCACTGCTTTGATGTGGACGTCTGCTTTCCAGGAAACATTGGCAGTGTTTGACTGTTTCCACTTCATCAGTAAGTCACCGTGTCTGGAGTGTTTACCTGGGTGGGAGCAGATGTCATTGCATGGGTGTAAGAAACTGAAACCAGGCAAGTTGAATGACAGTAATATGAAAGCATGATACTCAGTAAACACTGTGTCACAAAGAAAGAAAGAGGGGGAGACTTAAGAGGTGTGGTTAAATTGTCTCTCCACTAGAGGGCGACTCCTTCCCACAGAAAACAGCCTGTTCACTCCAACAGTGTTTTCTCTGCTACCATCAACTTACCTTGCCTCAAAAATACCTTTCAGTTGGCTTTAAACATTATTTTCGACGCTTTTCTTTTACATTTCGATCCAACAGAAACCTAAAGTTCAACCAGCCGCTGTTTAGCATGATTAAACACTGAGTCTGTTTAACAAGAGGTTTATTATCATTTCACTCTTAACAGTTCACACAGCAGTTTTCCACCAGAATGAACACGTTTTATCCAAATAATCAGAGCAATATACCAATATTATCAGACTACCTAAGACTGTTTAAGTATGGCTGTGGCGCTAAGTACCGAGTTTAAAGGCATTGTACAGGTGTAGTCTATTCTCTCTGCTGATGCCTTATGTATTAATATTCCCTACACACAGAATAATGTTGTCGTTATAGTTTTGACCTATAAGTATGATCTTCTGATTGTTTCTATTAATGATTTCATTTTTTAAAAGTCCCATTATATGCATTGTTTGCTGTTATAGAACACTAGTTTTGCTGTGAGGTTGTTCGCAACAGTCCTCCCTTTGTGTCCCATCGTGAAGCCCGTAAGATCGATTAGAAATCTGCGTGCATTTAGTCCCTTTGTTACTTAATTACCAGGATTTTAAGACAACCACGTGATTAATGTGATTTTTACCAAAACGAAAAAATGGAAAAGGAATTTTCCCAACATTGGCTTATTCAGTTATTTGACCTTCATGTTAAAGACCTCGCTTTCAAATAAATATATCGAATCTACATTATATATCTACATTAAAATAAAATGCCTTTTAGTGTATTTTGTGCAGGCTTTAGGATGTCTAATACACAGTGTGGTGTTGTTGGGGTGGAGAGAGAGAATTGCTTTATTAGGTTATTTCTAACTAACATGCAACAAACATGTAGGCTATGGTCCGAAAAGACACAAAGAAATAAATAAACTAAGGGGGCCTGTCTAAGCACGTCCTCACTTCAGAAGATTTTCTAAAAATCAGAAGCAGAAAATGTAATATTTTTTCATATTTAATAGCAGCATAAACTTTCTGCATCTTCTTTTCTGTTGCTGGAAAATTAAATATAAAATCGGCTGCTGGCTCAATATTAGGTAAGAAATACTACTTATTAAGTGACAGTGATTTTTGTATTTACTTTACTCTTTTTACTTTAATTTAATACCTTTTCCACACCGGACAATGGTCACATTTGGAGCCAGTTTATGCTCAGACACGATGGCCTGCAGACATGTCAGCCGAGCCTCTGAACGGCGCTGGAGCAAAAATAAAAATAAAAAAATAAAAAAGAATGAAAAGTAATGAAATCCAAATGTGACCTCTGCTTTTTAACTCCTGGCCCTTCTCACCTCCTCTTTCCTCTTGGATTTCCTAACTGCGCGGTCTCCTCTTCGACGCTTAATAGGAGATTTCTGCGGCAAGTCGGTGCTTTTTAGCGCATTTTTATTATCTATCAATCCAGCTCTCATTTTGCAGCCGTGTTACTTCATTACTCAGTGTATCTCTGAACAGTGAGGGTGTTATTAAACGAGCCATATGAAGAATAAAGGCTGGCAGAAGTTCGTTTTATTAATCTATTAAAATGTATCATAAACCGGAGGAACTGTAGTGAGTGTATGTTACACATTAGATACAATAAGACATAATTAAAACTGCAATTAAGACATTCTTCATAATTAAAAACCCTTTAGTTTTTCGGGGGAAAAAAAACACGTGTGATTTGAATAAAATGTAAAATAACAAGATGCCACGATTTCCTTTGTGTGACGTGGAAATATCTATGCATGTATGTATGTTTATTATTCTGTAAACATAAAAAACAACAAGAACAGATAATGTAAATGTCACAGCCTGATAAGCTTCCTGTGTGATGAGAAGGCAGACATTTGACATTTTGGGTTTGTTTTTCCTTCTCACACTCTCTCACACACCCAGAGAAGTCATCTCAAGTCGCACGGGAGGTGTATTAATAAGGAAGTTACTGCGTATCTAAAAATAAAAATCCCTTTACATTTTTGAGGATGTATAGTGTTTGATTTGTATTATTGTCTTTAAAAATGACAGAAATATTCAATCTGTCACTGAACAACAGTTTAAGAACTAGTAGCCCACTTATTTAAGAAAATTAAAGCCCAATAATCTATTTTATTTCTGTTTTTATTATGGAATTAGCATATCAATTCACAGTGATCTCCACATCCTTTTATTTTTTTCTGTAAACTTAACTGTGAACTTTGTAGTACGGTGCTAAAATTATCTGTAAAAGGGAATAAACGAGAATAGCTAAATTCCTCTTATTCAATATCTGAGTCATGCCTCTCTGCAGTGACAGAAAAATATGGCAGTAAAATCCCAAAACATATTTAAACAAGTTTAAACAAGCACCTATCTGTGAAATCAACTGCAGTGTTTGAATTTCATTTTCTTTGAACTTTGAATATATAAAGTTTCACATCTTTATTCTCATGTGAGTGTGTTTGTGTGTTTCTGAGTCACCTGCGGTTGTGAGGATGATAATATTCACCCCACTGGTGTCTCTCACTTTAAGTCAGCATAAAATGGATATTAGACTGCTAAAGCTTGAATTGTAGATTACTGTAGACAGAACAAATCATACATTTAATATCTATTTGGGGGTTGGACTCCTGGAGCTGCTTTAACTGTGAACCAGACAATGCAAATATAGGAAATGTGTAGTGGAAAAAGAAGGAGGGTGTACTACAAACCTGGAACAACAAACTGAAAATCTAGTATCATTATAAGAAAACATGAATTTCATTTCATTCATCAAAGATCCTAGATCTTTGTCCTGCTGCATTAGATGGTGTATATTATGGATTTACAGTGTAACAATTAATCTCATGATTAGTTCAGTTTGTGGCGTTTAACCTCCACACAATCCCTTAACAAAAACCATTACACTTTATATCATAATTCATAAAAAAAAACATACATTATGTTTCAGTCTATTGCAAAACAACATGCACAAAACAAACACAAAACAAACATTTTCAGGACGTGTGAATAACTTGTGGATTGTGAATCAAACTCTTAATTACATGAACACTGTATAAAGCTGCACATACACTGAGCTGCCAGTTAGGTAGACTAAAACTAATGCAGTCTAATACTACGTTATACATAAATATAATCTAGTTTGTGGTGCTGCTGAATTGTATTTCATTACACAGAGAGTTGTTTGTTACCCAGCCTGCTCTCACTACGCTGTAAAGTTCATCAACACCACAAACTGAAGCCTAGAAAACGATCATACAGTTGAATCAATGTCTCTAGCACAGTCCAAACAGAAACTGAATATTATACTCTTTGTGAAGGGAGGATTTATTGCAGTGCTGTTGTATTAGACTGCATTAGTCATTTTCCAATGAGTGTAAAACGACTTTTGCCACAGGGCACACAAGCATTAGATTTAGGGTGTCGGCGACTCCATTTTCTGAAGCAGGAGGTGGTTGTGGTGCCTATAAATGGTCATTGTATTATGGTGAATAAGCCTTTAGTCTGTATTCAAATGTATCTGGTAGCTGTGGATTTTTACTATTAGCAGTGTGTAATATTCATACACACATAGAACTCATAGAAACCAAAGCTTTGTGCAAATTGATCTGGATTGAAGTGTCAACGGTCTTGTCTTAAAGATCAAAGAAATTGGGGGGGGGTATCCGTTGGTAGTGCTGGGTGGAATGATTTCCAATGCAAGTGAGCTCACACTTTATTAATCTCGAGACACAAGGCTCTTGTCTTTTTTCAACTTTTTCATTCGCTTCCCAGATTGAAATTCACACTTCTCTGATCTCAGATAAACATCAAGTGAAACCTTACAATAAATACGGTACTTTCATTCAAACCGTAATCCTCTAATCGGGGGTTAAAGTGACACCTGCTTCTACCAAAAGCACTGTGGGCATCAAAGCAACGCCTGTTATATTGTTGTGGTTATGAGTTATGTTAATGATGATACAGATATGTGTTTTTGTCGAAGTGACTGTTAAACATAGAAGTGACTCCATATGTGAAACGAATAATACTAAAGCAGCAATCTGACGTTAAACCTCATCTCCTACGTATTTCTTTATTTAGGACTGCCTATACAGTGCAGTCCATGAGCATTATAACAGTGATGTGTTTTTTTTTGTTGTTATTGCTCTATTCTGCTTAGATCTAAGTTTTAAGGTTGTTTGGAGGCGTTTGTATCCATATTAAAGTGTGGGACTTTTTTACCCCTAGGCGAAGGAGGATGTATAAAAAAGGGCTGCAGTTTATATACGCTTCATTGCATGTGAATATAAACAACTATAAACAAATTAAAGTTGAAACTCAGCACTTTAACCTTGCTGTCACTGGTTCATCTCAGATCGAATATACGGCAGTACAGAGCCAGCCAAAACGACACCACTCCAAATGCAGGGACAGAGGAATCACCTGCCCGCCGACGTAGTTTTATTTTGACAGTTCTCACTGTTGTTCCTTTTGTAGTTCTTGCTGTATTATCGAGGTTTTTCTTGATAAGAAATGAAAATGATCTTTTAACTCTGCAAACTTCACCTGTGATTATTGACCTAGTGTATAGAGTTACAGTATTTCTTCTGAAAACTTTTCTTTAAACTACAGTAAAATAAGTTTAGGTAAGAGAATGGCTGTAATTTAAGTCCTCTTAGTAAGTATCTCATGCTTCTCTACAATGACTGAACACACACAACTGTACGGACATAAATCTTAAACCAACTGCTATCATGCACCTGGATATGAAACTGAAACCATTGATGCAGCAAACATAAAACATAAAGCAGAGAATTACAAAACTACTGATCGAAAACTTAATACCTGATTGAACCATGGAAATTTATTTTTTATTTCCTCATGCATACACTGAAACTACGCTCCTTTACAGCTGAGTCAACTTACAGGTTGTTTTTTTAAGACGCATTTCTCAATACTTATTTCACTTTGCTACATCCTGATACACATTGGGACACAGAGCGCCTCTTTTCATTCCTTCATGACCTCAGTGAAAGACTGAAGTAATTGTATCTGACAGTATGGCATTTCATTGTTCTCTTCCAGTCACAGAGTGGTTTACAGCCCATCCCAGCACGGTATCACTTTTTTATTACACAATGAATTCTGGGTGTCTGGACGTACCTGCAGAGGATGCCAGGGATGGATTAAGCATGCAAAATATTGTATTAGGTATTTTCCTGGAGAGGGACATAAAATGAGAACTTGTTATTTTGGTGGGGTTTCTAAAACAATGACAATATGCAATTTATTTTTTCTTTATCTTCATCATCATGGATCATGTGTAAAATTAGGTTATTACTTATGCGTGTATGTCAATAACTAAGTGTTATATATCAGATGGTCAGACATAAAACAAGTAGGTCATGATTAAGGCCACGGTACAGTTTGGACATTGAGTAGCACAATCCATTAAGTTTTTGTAATAACATCTCATCTAAATCTAATAAAACATACTTCAAAGACAATAGTGATACAACTACCTGTTGTTAATGTTTTTTTCTTTTGTAGGTTTTTGTGTAATGAGTTACAAAGTGTTACTGTTGGGAGACACATGTTGAGAGTGTGGCACAAGAGCTGAGCCTGAGATATGAAGCATTTTTGGTTGCAAGATTGACTGTTGTGGCGGTAAAGAGAACTGTCTGAACCAAACAGTTTGAAACTGTATTGTCATTAACCCTGCGAGGCCCACTTTAGGTTTATGCATGTTGCAGGGCCACAAATTGTTTTGAAATCACAAAACAATCAGCAGTGGCGTACTCACGCTATGCTGTTTGAGGGGCAGGAGCAGAAAAACAAATAAAAGGCACCAGGGTGCAGAAAGTTATATATAAGCAAGAAGAAGCAGATACAGATGCATTAATTCTCCAGTTTAAAACCTGAGTGAGGGGACTTGTTTTTTAGAGGACTTGCACTAAAATAATCTCCCTCAGCCTGTGTCCCTCTGTCTGTGTATGCTGACACATACAGCAGGTTATGTAAGGCCTCCATGCATGATGATGTTGAATCAATAACAGCATTAAAAATACACATCACTGTCCCAGTATTTACATCTGACAGAGACATAGTTGTACAATAACTGGGTCAATAGTTAAACTGAATTGCAGAGGACGTGTTTTGCAGTGAAGGTCTCTGTCTAATTTAAAAGTGTAATTAAATTCAAGCAAGGCTCATAGGAGGAGGTTTCAGTGTGGAACGAAACCCGGTGTTTGTGTCATACCGCTGCTGTTGTGAAGCTACATAAGGAAATCAGGCAAGGATCCTGCGGTGAAGCATGCCAGCTATGGAAATGAGTGATTATTATCATTAAGTCTTCCTGACCCACTCGCAGCACACACCCATACCTGCTAACACCCTCATACTGTCTCACGCAGGTAAACACCACTCACTTTGTCTCAGCACGCACTTTTATCGCGTTTGCCAAGAGTGTGTTATCCTGTGTTTTCTAAAGGCCTTTGGCACACTGGGATCTTCCTGGGTCACCTTGACAGATATTATAAATCTGCTGTGTGTGCTACGTTTTTGTTTTTTGAAGCCCACTGTGATTTTAGAGGGGTTTTTTTGTTTTAGTTTTTTAGCACTTTACATTGCTGACAATATCACTGTTCCCCTTCAGTATCACAGAGTTTTAAGTTGTGCATGTAAGGAAAGGCGAGTGTATTTGAAGAGCACAGTCAAATATTAAAAAGCAAATACAGCATTTTGGAGGCAATTATCTAAATTAAATTCTACTACGTCTATTAAGGCTGCTGTAATTAGTGTTACTATATCTGCTACAATGTATATTACTACCACTACTAGTGTATAACTATTGATATTACTATTATGACTAATTATCTTTTATTAAAGACAACTACTATTGTAGCTACATGCTATACTGTTACTACTAATATTACAACTACTACTATGATTGATACTACTACTAGTACTTCAACCACAAGTAACACTGCTGTAATAGTAGTACCATTACTGCCATTGTTTCTACTTTAATTTATACTACTATTACGACTACAGCAACTTTGTGCTTATACTACTGTTACAACAAGTACTATGATTACTGTTAACATTGCCACAATTCCTTCTGTTACAGCAGCTACTATAACAACGACTACAGTTAGTATTACCTTTAATACTAATTCATTAAATTGACATGACAGATGAATGCAGATTACAGTACGTGTTTGCATACAGGGTGATTTACTTGGCAGATTGAACTACAATACATTTGTTTGCTGGTGCCTTTAACAAAAACTGAGCCGAGTTTGTATGTGATGTACTACACGTTCACAGCAATATGTGTTTTTATTTCTTGGATTTTTCTTCTTTTTGTGTGTTATGGACCGTAAGTAGTGTTTTGTGTGCTGACTCATTTGGGTGTTGCTGCAATATACTACTGTAGCTCTGCATTGTGAGAAATAATGGTCTGCATTAACTCACTGATGCATAGATCTGCTCACAATGACTGCTGGTTCTTTGGTTAACCAAAGCAGTGATCCCCAAACTGTGTGCGGAGAGACAAGTCCAGGTGTGCCGTGGGATTTTGTGACAACCATACAATATGAAATATGCAACTACACAAACATTTAATACATTTTTAATTTACTATATCAGTACTTTGTAAACTTCTTTGTAGTTCCATTACCTTATTTTAAATTTTGTGACATGTCAGGTTTAAATGGGAGTGTTGTGTGACGTTTCAAATGAATTATTTTTTAATGAATATTTCAGTGATAGTTGTTTGTCATTAGCAATTAAAAATAAACGTTTACAGAGTGATGACAATGATTGTTGTATTATTTTGCATGGATATGAATACAGATGTGCCTCAAGATACTGGCTTGCTGTTTGGCTTTGGTGTGCCTTGGGCACAAAAAGTCATCTAAACAGCTGAATATAGTCCAAAGATGCAGAGATGCCCACAGTTCTATTTATACTGCATTGTGTGTCTGCATACGCGGATGTGTTCATGCATGTTTTGTGTACGGACACATATTTTGGGCTGTGTGCTCATGTGGACCCTTGCTGAGCCACATGCACATGTGCGTACTTTGAGTTTTAGCTTGTGTCTGATTTTGGTATCTAGCTGAGAAAACTGGTGCCAGCTGCTTGACTCATCAGCTGCTGGCTCAGAGAAGCTGCACCAGCTTGACCAGTAGTGTATGATGGCCATGCCCCGACCACAATTATTGGTTTAGGTGGTCACTAGTTCCGGATAGTACAGTATTCTGAGCACATGCTCGTCCTGTGTGGTCAACCAGCATTTACCTCATTTACCATCTAACTAGCATCATTCATTCCTGACCAGCAGATACACAGCTGTTCCCATCAGCACATCTGTCCTGTTTTCAGGACTGAGGTCATGTCCTCTGTGTGCATGTGTAAGCGGCCGTTTTCATTGTTTTTAAGCTCAGAGTGTTTAAATTTCACAACTTTTATGACACAAGAAATTATGATAAATAAATAAAAGATTCAGTATCTTTCCACCAGAACTTTATTTCTGGAAGCACAGAGAAGGCTTTGAAACAGTATTTAGACCTTCATATTGCAGCTGTAATTCTTTATTTTATGGGCCTGCAATTTCCTAATTTTTTATTTAAAAATTGATTAAAGTGTCGCTGAAGAGCTAACTCAGTAAGGAAAATTTGAGAAAAAAACAAAAAAGATTTGAAACTCTCATGTTGGTGCCCACCAGAAATTAGGTCAGACCATTTCCACACCCGCAACATGTTGTGTTTTTTCAGCAGAGAGAAACTTGCATAGAGGAGGATTTCTACAGTTGTAGCCACATTCAGTAGTAGGAGCAGCAGAGTGACTTTTCTTTGCCAATCACTTCATTAAATTGAGTAAATATTAACTACCTGGCTCATCTCCTCTGTCAGAAATGTCACTTTCCTCTCTGCAGTTTGAAGCATTTCCTGATGTTCCACGCGTTGTAAGCATGGCATTTAGAGCAGATGAGCATGACCTTTGAACATTAACATTAAGAGAAAAACTAATTTGAATCATGCACACAGCTGTAAATAACAGGTACATCACCCTGTTACTGTACGAGCCAGAGTCTAAAAATATACAGTTTTTCGAAACAAAAAAAGAAATCTACAGGAGTGTGACTAACAGAAAAACAGAGACCGTGAGAGTAGATGGGGTGAACTCTACAGAAGGGTTGTGCTTTGTTGACATTGTCGTGTGCTAGCAACTGATGCCAACTTTGGGGTTTTAGCTGTGCACATGATGGCTGAACATATAACAAAAGGAGACCTAAAACCATTTGTTGTGCCCTTCATTCCTGATATATTTTTGGTAAAAGTGAATAATGTGCATTTATTTATTTATTTATTTATTTATTTTATATAAATTAGTTCAATGTAGACCTTTGGCTTTGTTGGCAAGTAAACAAGCCAGCTGCTACTGTATGCTGTTATCTACTAGATCATGTATATTGGATTCTGAGCTACTCGAAAGACAATAGTTTGCAAGTAGACGACATTATCTGCTGTGAACAATCAGTGAAATTATAAGTTCCCAGTCAAAACTGCTACAGATACTGGTTAGCGCTATTATTAAGTTGAGCTACATGTTTCTTTTGTTAGATTAATCTAAATATTGTTTTAATTAATCAATCTATAAAATGTCTGAAAATAGCGTAAAATGTCCAAAGTGATGTCTTTTAAATTGCTTGTTTGGCTGGACCAACAGTGCAAAACCCAAATATATTCAATTTATCATTGAAGGAGACTAAGGAAACCACGAAAAATATCCTATTTGTCACCAGAACAGAAACCTAAACTAGTGCATTTTCCTTAAGAAATTATATATATGATTAATCTGTTATCAAAATAGTTTCCCTCTGCCGACTTATTGATTAGTTGACTTATTGTTTCAGCTCTACAATCAGCTGTTCATACATATTGTTATCAAGAGCTTAGAAACCTCCACATGGCTACTACATCACTGAAATTAAAAGAGAAAAAAGACATTAAGTGTTGAGAGTTCAGGTGAGAGGAGTGTGTGGGCTTTATTTGGCTCCACAGATGGCACACGCACCCACAAAATGTTAAATGTCAGCATGTAGCAATACCGTTGTTAAACACATCTCCCTGAATAGTAAAGCATGAAACCCACAAACCTTTTCTCAGTTTTGTTTTTCAGAAGTTGACATGAAAAAAAAAACAGTTGTTTCACCTTGAAGCTGACTAAATAAGGTATGTTTTCAGCCCAGATATACGTTCATATTCCTGGAACACATACAATATCCCCGCCATTCATCACCTGTTTATTTATCAGAAGCGGTTGGTTTTGTGATGGATTCCCCTATATCAGGTCTGTTCCTGTCTAACACTCACCAGATTGTGCGAGGAAACAATCTGCTAATTTGAGGTAGAGAGATGTGCCGAGCGATCGCAGGCGACCTGCTTACCGCCTGCCTCTTATCTGATCTTCCTCTCACTGATCTGTGTCATTATTAAAGCAGAACTCTGACATGAACTGGACTTTCCCATTTTCTCGCATTCATTCAATTCTGACCAAAATCTCTGCAGGTTGCACGATCACACCTTACCTGTCTGGATGCAGTTCCGGAGTAAAGCGTGTGTTTCCAGTATTTTAAGTCAAACTGAAATCACACAAAAGATTTTGAAATGTATTGTTTTATTGACAAAAGGAGAGAGGCAAAAAAAAAAAAAAAAAACTGGCTTGGATAATATACTGGATAATACATTATTATACTGATATTAGTTTATTGCAGATATATTTGAGCATGTGTCAGTTACTATAATTAACAAAAATGTTAGTACATAAATGCTAAATATATATGCATGTCTGAGATGGTTAAGAAACAGTCATGTAACAACATAGTTTGTCCAGCAGAGAGCTGTTCACTCATTAAATATATATCTTAGTCACATTTTAAAAAGATAGACAAATTATTTAAATGTGAGTGACAGAAATGTTCCTTCCTTAAGATGCAGTCAGTCCGGATTTTGCCTGCAAAATATACTTGCATAGCGTGGAAGGTGGGTGGGACAGGAAAGGGCGTGGGTGGTGTTGTAAGCAACAGCAGCAGTCCGCAAAGTTGTAAATATACAGCATTTTTATCAAATGTCTTATAGTAATTACCCTCTATTTATTTCTTTGTTCTCATTGCAGCCAAGCAGCATCCCTCCTTTTCTGCTGCTTGTATAATTTTGCTGGGTAGTTATGTAAACAACAGATATTTCTATAACAAGGTCAGTCCCATCTCCTCTCTAAAAAAACTGGCTGGACATGGAAGAGTCTCAGGATTTAGTCAGGTGGGGTCAATTCACAAATATATGTCACCCAAAATCTGGCGTGACAGCACCTTTAACATCTGAGCCTCTGAGTGGGCGGGCCCGCAATAACCACAGACCTGAGCTGGTTGTTGTGCCTCACAAGACCAAGACAAGAGAGAAGTATAGATAGTGTTTTGTTTAGTGGTGTTACTGAAAAAGAAGAATCACACCATTTAACATTTAAGCTAAAACTAACACGGCCTAATACAACAGTCCTGCAATAAATCCTACCTTTCTGAATACAGAGAGCTGCTTCTGTAATTTAGCCTACATTCCCTGAAGGTGGAGAAAATAACATTATATATATATATATATATATATATATATATATATAAATAAAAAATATACTGTGGGTTATTAAAATCTCTGTGACCTTTGTGTTAAACTTTGATAGGCTATATGCAGAGACATTTCTTTTTCAAAAGACTGTACAGGACATAAGACTTAGAAAGCAGATCTGTATGCTGTTACAGCGCAAAAAACATGCGGTCAAATTCAGTTGGACCCGCCATCTTGATTTATTGTTGCACTGCTTTAGATTGCGGAGAAAGCTGCCAGCTGGCAAGTACAAAAGAAAAGGCTGCAGCAGTGACTAAGATGGTATCTACAATTTGAGAAAAGTCTTACTTTAGATCATTTTTATTATTGTTACTGTCATGAGTCACCACTGCGTTGGAAATTACACGCTTTGTCCACAGCACTGGAGGGCTGCAACCTGGCAGAAAAGATGTATGCTCCACAGTAAAGCAGTGTTACATCTTTGTAAGCTCACTTGTTTAAAAATGTGCACTCAGATAATTTGCCTATTGTCGATGTCTGAAAACTAACCACAAAGCCACCACTGTTTGGATTTTCATGTTTTCATTTCAAGTGAAGGATGGATTGAGAAAAGTCTGCGGCCTTCAAGGCTCAATAAAACTCTTTCAGAAACCCACTGCTTAAACTCAAACCTTCTTGGTGGTCAACACTTTGGTCAGAATCGATCATTATGTTGGAAAAAGCTGGTTCAGGATAATTATACTTTAAATTTAAGGAGTCTTGCATTATATTAACATACATCTGTCTGAATTAGTTCATTGAGCTTGAGGCTTTAGCGAAGTCTGAGACATAGTGAAGTGATGAAGAAGGTAAAAATCAAAATTTTTATTATGAAATGGCCATGCAAAGAAAAACAGTTAGTGTGGACCAGCTCACAGATAGACTCAATCCTCACCGCCACTTTAATGTCACCCACTTTCACATTTGCACAGGACTTAGAGCTCTGATTTCTGAATTCTAGCAGCTGCTCAGACTCAGTTTTAAAGTATTATCAACAACAACAAGTTAGCCAATTATCTACAATTACTGGTTAGACAGATATATTTCCGAAGAAAAGCCTTTAAATACGTTTCACGGTAGGTGAGGAGGCCTTACTACTGCCAGATAAAATGACTCATCATGATCTTACAACCCTGCACTCTATCAACACATCCAGGGGTTTCAACATGCTTTAACTCAGTGGGAACCATCAAACCTCTACCAAATCTCAGAGGTGTGAACTGTTAAAATGTTTAATGATTCACATTTTCTTTAGCTTCTGTTTATTCTTTTTTTTTTTAACATTTTCCTCAAAAGCTGAGCTGATACTGTTTGTTCCCTTGTAGCTGTAAATCGGCATGATTTGAAAAGTTCAATTCATCAGTTATCACTGAAAGAAAGTAAATTCAGTCTTCCTATTGTGACAGCTGAGAGGCAGAACTGCAAATATTTCATAACATTTAAGTTCGGAGTTACCAAACCTCTTGGGTGTACCCTGGTTTATCACGTGGGAAAATACACACTTCTTTTAAAATATCACCAAATGATGCAATTGATGTGACTGTGAATGTTTCCATTGTGTGTGAAATTTAGAAAATGCTTCCTTAAATTTGGTCCTTTAATCACAAAGGGTAATGGCCTTTCATCTCTTTGTTTCTTGTGTCTAGATTTGTACTAGAAACAACAATCAGCCTGGTGGGTAACAGTGCTCAGGTGTTGCCTTACAGTAGCTGCCTTTGTTGCTTTAGGGTTACACTGTTAAATCATTAGGATGCACACAGTATTTGGTACATTTTTCACTCCGTACTTTGTTTTGTTGCCTGATGTCAACTGTTTTTTTTTTTTTTCATCTGCTTTGCCCCAGATGATGTTTTCTCTCACCCTGAAGGCAGTGCAAGTAGACTTTCAGCTCTGATGAACAACATCCTTTTTCAGATATCTGCAGTCCAGTTTTAGCTGTGTTGTCTCACTTTAAGATATTTGGCTGGGGAGCGTAGCCCAACAATGTTGCCATCGTCTATCACCACTTCCAACAACAGGAGACACAGTGATGATCAACAACTGTGTTGTTACAACTTTTATTTGCTCTGGGAAAGTTAATAAGTATGCACGCTTTTCTGGAATGGACTGTTAAATCAGTTTGTTGTGAGATGGCGTTGCCACTGAGGTTTACCACATTAGAAAATACAATAAATGCAAGATTATTTCGGGGGCTGACAATGTAGCTTCATCTCTTACCTCATCACCTTTGTATAACCACAGTAAAGAACATCTTTGTCCTTGCCGTATGTGTAATTACTGTAATTATTTGCAATCTGTGGGAAAACAGCAAATCAAATGAAATATAGTGAACTAAAATTAGGATAATCTTACTGAGGTGTGTGCAACATGGCACCTGATGCTTTAAATGTATACACTAAAAGTGATTTTAACTTATCAAGTTATTTTTGCCTATAAGTGTGTCTTTAAAATCAGATTTTCTTCCAACAGATGAAAATATCTGCCAGTGCAGTGAGATTATAGCAAGGCTTCCAATGCAAATGAATTATTTTCTAATATCAAATCAAAATTTTGTCTCTGTTGCAACGGCCTACCTTCTTCTTTTCTTGACAAGTTGATTTCCGTTACACACAGATTGGTATGGGTTTTAAAAATAAGTATTCACTGTCTTATCAACAGTGAGTCTGTGCCATTGTGTCTGTGTGCATGAGACCTCTCCCACTTGTGGTTGTCATGTCTCCCAGACCGTAGGAGGCCTGCAGTCTCTCACATCAGGACAGCTAGACGTCTGAATGCCACCAACACACACATACTCGTGCACACAGTTTTCTGTGATATAGAGGCTGATAAACAGACACACATGTTGTGAGGACAGAAAAAGTGCCATGGTTGAAGGACACAGCCTCCCACCTGACCAGATAAAATCAACTTGTTACTGTTAGAAGATGCAGCAACATGTTTAAAGTGTAAATAATGGAGCTGTATTTGAGGGCTACGCTTCTTTCTTTTTTTAATGTGTGAAAATGAAAATGAAATGAAGTTGTCTGTTTCTGCAGTACCTTTTATTTTATTTTTATTTCAATTGATAACATACAGTCTTATTGTTGTGTATAGAGAGACGAGTAAAGAGCAATGAAGGAGATGTGGGAGAGTGGTCTTTTGTTGTATATAAACTCATAAACCCACACTAAAGGTCACAGGTTTGATTCCTGCAACAGCCACACATAACACAAAGTTGTATCTGGTTGAAGCAAGCTTGAAGTCTCTCTGTTTGCACTGAATGCTGCAGTGGACGAAACACCCACTAGGCTAAATGTAAACTGCTATATTAAAGCATTTACTGTTAGTGAGATTTTAAAGAATACGGCAGGTGATGCAGGTCTATATTATTCTTGCTGTCAACAATTTATGAAAAGACCAAAACAAACTAAAAATAGTTCCCAGCAAATGCAGTCACTACTCCTTTGACTTGAAGTGAAGTGACGAAGAGCCTACAGCTCTGTGAGGCTGTTCTTTGAGCTAAATCCTAACATCAGCATGCTACCATGCTCACAATGACAATGTCAACATGCTGAGGTTTAACATGGTGAACATCAGGTACGTTGACCATGTTCACATCTTAGTTTAGTGCATTAGCATGCTAACATTAGCTAGTCTGCATTGAAGACAAAGTGCAGCTGAGGCTGATGGGAATGTTGGGTATTTAGTCATTGGACAAATGACTTGATGTTGGTGCTAGATGAAAAATGAAAGTTATTACAGTTTATTATGAGGGGGACATCAAATGCCAAGGTAATCTATTAAACAGTTGACATTTCACCCAGAACCACAAAGGTCAACTTCATGGTTGTGCTAACTTTCCCAAGTTGGGGTATTACCAAAATCAGTAGGATACATCATCTGGGGACCATGACTATCTGTTCATAAGGTTGTGCCACAAATATTGAAATGAACACAAAGGTTCAAACATCTTATGGCAATCCATCCAACAGATTGAATATTATTGGTGGACATTGCTACTTTTGGGATTTGTTGACAATAATAATAGTACAAAATAATGTTAACCTTTACTCTGAAGCTGTTTTCATAATTTTCATGGAGTTGACATTATGCACACAGAGGGACAAAGTCAGTGAATTGTCCTTTTACAGTCATTTGAAACAACTCATTTTTGGTCCACCAGTGCAGACACCAACCTTGTATCCAAGAAATGAAGTTTGTTTTCCCAAATACGTTGTGGTGACAAACGTAATGGCTGATTGGATTATATTGAGATGAGAACTTTTTTTTTTAAGTGAATGAATGACTACATTTATATACCACACTGGAGTCGCAGGGTCCAGACTCCCGTCTGTGGTTAGGTTACGATTTGGGAAAGATTGTGGTTTTGGTTAAATGTTGATAATGATATTGTGTCTGAAGTCACTGCAGACATTTTCTGTGAACCAAACTATGATCTTCCCCTAACCTTAACCAAGTGTGGCCAGTCACAAAACATAGCCATAGAAAAGTTTACATCAGCTTTGGCTTTGTCTCAACTCACATAATAAATAACTTTGTACTTAGTGTAACCTAAGGACATTTGAGCAGACAGGCCTCATTGTTTCTAGATCCTTCACACTTTGCATATAGGAAGAGAGTGGGAGTCAGTGCTGCACTGTTCTCTAAGCTTCATTGCCCTTGGAAACAGCAGGTAGTTCTGTTTTCTCTTGGGTTATTTTATTACATTTTAATGCAATACAGCCATTTGGTTAAGAGTATAGAATAAATGAATACACTATTGATAGAGGAGTCAAATTTTCCAGACCTCAGCATGTTAAACTTTAGAATTAGGTCAAAATTACAAAGAGATTCGCCACAAAGAAAACGGTGGTACGACCTTTGATATTCACACTGACTGTTGGCTTGTCACCTTCTCTGATTCTTTCAGTCCAACTGAACCAAAGTGTTGACTTGTCCTCTGTCAGCTTGTGTAATTTCAGTGATTTAAACTTGAATATTTCTAAGACAGACAACGCCACTTTTTTCAACTTTCTTCTGGTTATTAAGCGTCAGCAAGTAGAACAGTGTAGTGCTGGAATTAGCTATAATCTATGACTGTCGTATTTTAATGTAGTGATATACAGTGGCTTATGTGTTTTCGTTCATTAAGAAATGTCTCTTTTTAGTCTATCAGCATTACTACTAACATTAACAACTTTTTTGTTATTGGCCTGACTCCAGACTTCATGGAGGTTTCTCATCTATGAATCTAAACTGCTTCAATTTTCCACATCAATAAGGCCAGTCATCATACAGCAAACTCCTGATGGTGTTTAACTGCCCCACTGAGAGACTTTGGTGCCTTTAGCGGTCAGTTTTGCTTGATGAACATCTGTATGTGAATCTGATAAACGGACCAAACTTTGATCACGCTACCTTCTGATCTCTGAGCACTTTGATGTTGATTAAACATTAAGAAGACATGTGAAACTTTAGGAGACTCTTAAACTGCCAACTTCCTCAGAAGTGGTTGTCAAGTGGTCAGATAGTTTCGGAAACCCCCTTCCCTGGTCTGTGTTGGACCATTCCTGTAACCTTCTGGAACTGATGATCTGACATTGATACCCACCCAATTAATGCAGTGATTGGCCAGCGGTGCAGAGGTGAGAGAGGAACTAGGGTTTGAACTTCTTTCTCTGGCTCTCTTTTTTTGCATTCTTTTAAACTATTGCTGTCCCGTTTCATGTGAACAACCAAGTACATACACTGTGAATGCTGTCCAGGAAAGATGGTCTGAAAATGTGCACCATTATCCCCATATTTAAACAATATTCACTCCTTTCAGTGTGGCCATTCTGCACAGCTATAAAGCCTTTTGATTTCCAACGTGGAGGACAACATGACCCTTAAACTAAAATGATGTTTTACACAAGCACTTTGTTTATACTGTTGCATATTCTGTAATTATGTATGCATTGCTTGCTTTGCAAATACAGACACAATAACATTGTCAATAATGTTAACTTGATGTCTGGTCTCTGATATTTGTGCTTCAGGTTCATGAATATCTATTTTATGTTTGTTTTCTGTGTATGTAGTCCATTGTTTATTTGCTATATCCGTCTATCTAGCTCAGGTTCAATAGAAAATTTGAGTGGAGTTTTGTTCTGCTTGTTGTCTCCCATTGTTGCCTGTTGCTGGGGCGTGTTGGCCAATGAAATAACCAGTGGTGTGTGAAACTGCCCGTGAGTTCAGTGAGTTGTGACCTGCTCAGGTTGTCAGTCCTAATATAAACACCACCGTAATTTACTGAAAATTCAGCGTCCCCGGAAATTCACAGAGTGCACGGTCAAATGCTTTTGAGTATCTTTACGCACTCATAGTGATTTACCAAACTTGTTGACTTCCCTTCATTGACTTCCTCTTGGAAGATCCCTGTTGCCATCTTAAGTGAAGTTCCAGTTATAGCCACTGAACAGTGATGTTAGTGGACACCTCTTACCTGGAATTCATCTCATTATTTCACCTGCGCACAATGAAAATAAAGTGATCAATAAGAAAATAAACCATCTTTAACATTAATTAGTCCGTCCAGTATTTCGCTGGCTTTTTATTGGGGTCGTTGTGGCCTAAAATACCTGATTTCACAGCAGCTTTTCTAAAGCAAATGAAATTGTGGTGGCTACTTGTTCCAGTGAGAATAAAATTGCTGGTAGTTTGGTGACGTTTGGCTCAACACTTTGCTGGGGCACTGCTGTGACTGGTGGGAAGCAACAATGATTGGTGGCGAAGAATTCGCAGGGTTTGGTTGAATTTGTGTAAATTGTTTGGACTAATATACCATTAAAAGCATTTGAAATACTTTTCTTCTCTGAATAGTAAAACATAATTTATAATGCCCATTTTACAGCCCTGTGTTGTCCTCAGACTCTCGTCATTTTAAAAGTAGCCTCTCGTGATGTACAGTCGTACTTGAATGACCAAATGACGATGTTATGCACGCTATATATTTTGTTATTCTTTGCGAACTTTTGAGGGCACTATAGCGGATCAATTTTACACTCACTTTCGGGCACTGAAATGGTTTAAAAGTCCACTAGGTTGCAAGTGGAGAGTCAAGAGATTCATCCTGGTAAAGTGTGGTGTTGCTGAAAATCATTACACACATTGCTCTGTGCCAGCTGCCAGAGGAACCACAGACCACCCGCATTGAATCATATGGAGCACACGATTTGGGGTTAAGCACCTTGCTCAAGGGTATTATGATGGTAGATTCTGAGGTGGGGGTGAATTACTCACTCACTTTCTCCACATAGTTTTTCCAAGCTCTCTCTGACAGAGAGGGGCTATTAGTCACAATGAGTAAAGTTCAAACTACTACTATCCCAGAAAGTCTCATATTCTAACATGCAGGAGAAATATTGTATATATTCATGAGGGTGTAGTTATCTTGAGACTGCTTCAGTTAAGTGTGGAGGTGTGCAAGGCCTAGTTATAACTGGTTGCCTGTTCACCTCTTCAACACTTTCAATAGATGGTGCTGTCGTTTTCATGTCACTTCAAAATGGAGACCGCAGCTCTCCTACGGACTTTTGTTCTCTCTCTGTACAGCCTCCCACATTTCCCTGCTCTGTCTGTTATTTGCAGCAGGTCTACGCGCACCACAATTTAACCATCGTGTCTTTCTGTCTGTCTTTACTCCCTCTGTCTTTTTTGAGCCTCTTTCATATCAATTTTTTCTCTTTTACTTTTGGTGTTTCTGCTTCAAAACAGTCAGGCACAAAACAGAGAAAAGTAGATTAATCTATTCCTCTACTTGCTGTGAAACTGAATCTAAAGGAGAACTACTTTGATCGATGAGGCATTAAAGGTGACATGATTCAGACTAAAACCCACGTTTTAGAAACTAACGCTTCATAGTGAAAATTTAAACTATGACTTGTGAAAAAAAATGCATAATTTATGACCAACCTTTTTTATCATATACATCAAAAGCCTCCCACATTACTTTTCGGTGTAGTTTTACCTGTTTCATAATTTAACTGTACCCTTCTTTTATTTTTACTTTCCTTTCTTCCTCTTTGATTCTTCTTTCTACATAAAATATTGGTAATTCTAAAATGGAGGACAGTAAATTAAACTAGTAAATTAGTCCATATACTCAAACTAAATTCAAATAAGAATAGAACATTTATCTAAGTACAGAAATTAATACTGTAGATTTAAAATGCTCTTATATACACAAAACCTTTTATTTTGAACTTGATTCCTTCCTTCTGTCTCTCTTGCAGTTTTTTTTCTTTCATTTTCTCCTCTCTTTCAACTTAAAAATATCAGCGGCAGAGAAAGAGGAAAAGTGTTTCAGCTCCTCTACCCACCGTTCTCTCATCCTCTCAGCTTCCTTTTCACTTTTTGAAATGCACACCGCGCCTGATCGCATCAAAGCCCAGCCTCGACGTCTTCTCCTTTGCTCTCTCTGACTAATTTTGATAGTGACAGACGCCGAGTAAAGCTGATCTGTCTCCTTTTTATATTTTTAGGCGACACAGTCATGCTGGATTATGTCATGTTTTTCAGGTGTACTTTGTAAAATAGGTCGGTGGGACGATGGTCTCCAGCGGCGGCTGTTTACATCCCACAGAGACAAACCCAGGCTCTGTTGACTGGGGAAAAATTGTCCACCTTATTTCTGATTTGACTTTGTTTTTACTGTGTTTGTCGGACGCTAGAAAATTGTAGTCGGAGGCTGTTTGGCTTTTAGTCACAGGCCCCTGAACGTTCCTCGGGGGGGTCTGAGTGTCAACATAAAGTTAAACTGTTGATGTTGTTGTAGAAAACAATGCAAAGTAATTATTTGAACCTGTACTTGTACACAAAGTGTGGTTTGCCTGCTTTAGGTTTGTGTTTTTTAATAAATAAAACTATCAGTAATAGTGAAACTCTGAATCAGAATGAGAATTACTTTGATCGACGATCCTTTAAAGGTGACATATAAACTGTTGAGTAGTGTGGGTGGAGGGGTGTTAAATGTTGGCAAACGGTTATTTTCTTTTTTAAGTACTATCTACATTTATGAAGGTATAATGCTTTAGTGTTATATTTAATGTATTACTTACTAACAATACCTTAATGTGTGTAAACAGTTTCACACAATATTTTATAACATGAATAGCACCATGCCATTCCACACAGTCATTTAAATTATAGTTTGTGACTTATACTGAGCTTGTTTTAAAATTAAACTGATTTAATTAAATTAAACAATATAAAATGTAATATTTGAACATTCCCACACTCTTGAATTGAATCTATAAAATGATTGGTCATATTGAAAGTGAAGTAGATACTGAAACTCTAAGATGACATTTATTTGTGTTGAATTTGTTTTTCAATTCAGTTTCAAACGACATATAAACTCTAACTGGTGACTGTATTTTGTGTTAATCGGTGTCAGACTTGTTTTCTTCTTATAAATAAATCCATAACTCATACTGAAACTATGATGCTTTGGAGTGATAATATTACCAGAGCACCAGGGGAAATTTGCCTTGTGAACTGTTCGGTTCTCTGAAACCCACTCAGTTTCGACTGGAAAAAAAAATCTTTTAACCTTTTCGGCAACAACAAATGCATGTGTAAAAAAAAAAAGAAGAAGAAAAGAAAAAAAGAGCAAAATGAGGGTGGTTGAATATTATCAGGGTGCTGTGTGCCTTTACTCCTGTGAACCAGTTCAAAGTAAAAAATCCTGCTGTAGGGTGCAAACACTGATGATTTAGCAGGATCACACAGGCACATACCTACACAATTTGAATTTATTGTTTTCCTTTATTTTGTTTGTCTTGAGCGTTTGAATATTTAAAATAATTCTTCTCCACGGCTCCTGCCACGTGTGATGTTTGATAATTTATTTTTCATGACTGAGACAAGCAGTTTCAAAATGAGACATAGAGTATTTTGCAGCGAGTCTCGTATGTACAACGTTGACAATATTAGTTTTTGTTGACTTTGACTGTTCCTGTTATGTTACTGAATATTTTGTTGAGAGACTTTTACTGATTTGACTGTAGGTGTATGGTCTACATTTGTCTTTGCTGAGGACTCGATGTAGTTTAACATTTTAATCATGATGTTAAAATTCAATTTTAAATTCTTATTTAAATTTTCAAAGAGATTTATAATTGTTTGGATAAACTTTTCTTTTTTTTCTTAGAACTTAACTTTATTGGTTAATGTTTTTGTCACTATTGCGATTTTTTGTTGTTTGTTTATAGAAATTATAAAAAGCTATACAATAGATATAATCTACTACAATAGATTATATTTGACTCAATCCTTAATCCCCAATCATTCTCTTTGTGGAGTTTTCTGAAAACACTTGCATACATTGGTTAGTTTAAGATATTAAATGTCACTGTTTGCTCAGTTTCCCTGATCCAAAATGAGACACTGAGTAAATATAAACATGTTTATGGTTTCAGTCAAGCAGTGTTGCGTTCCCTGAGTCCGTGGGTGGCATCACTTTGTTGCCATCAGCGAGTGTTTGACTAATCACCTCACTAACGTGTTCATTGTGTGTGTGTGTGTGTGTGTGTGTGTGTGTGTGTGTGTGTGTGTGTGTGTGTGTGTTCATGCAGCTACTCTTATGTATTGATCCCAGACTTGTTGTGTGTATATGAGTCTGTGCTTGTATGCATGTGTGCAGTTTATGTGTGTATACATGTACTGTACTGAATAGCTGTAAAGATATGTGTATGTGGTTGTTTTTTTTCCCCTTTCTTTTGAAGTGTGTGTACTCCTGTAGTTATGTGTCAGTATGTGTGCCAGTGTGCATGTACTTATTACACGTAATATTACTGCTTATGCTATGTGTGGGAACATATGGTGTGTACATGTGGTTCTCTGAGTGTGTTGTGTTTATGTCTTTGTCAGTCGTGTGTGTGTGTGTGTGTGTGTGTGTGTTTACAAAATGTGTGTATATATGTATGTGCTAATTACCCATATAATATGATTACTGCTGCTATGTATGTGAACATATTGTATGTCTACGTGTGTGTGTGTGTGTGTGTGTGTGTGTGTGTGTGTGTGTGTGTGTGTGTGTGTGTGTGTGTGTGTGTGTGTGTGTGTGTGTGTGTGTGTTATTTCTGACAGTGTGTGTGTGTGTGTGTGTGTGTGTGTGTGTGTTATTTCTGACAGTGTGTGTGGTTCTATGAGGGTTCTTCTCCCGTTGGATGCAAGTGTATATGTACATACAGTATTTGGGTGCATGTGTTTATATATATCTGTCACTGTGTTTGTGTGTCTTTTACATGTCTATGTCACTCTACTGAGTGTATATATATTAGTGTGTGTTTGTGTATTTTTTCATATATTGTGATTTTGTGATCTTCCTCTTTATGTCATATCCATAATGTCCGTATGTAGACATGTGTGTGTGTACAGTATGTGTGCATGTATGTATGTATTTTTTTATTTTTTATTACCACCACTAATATATGTTTGAGCAATTTCTACTTGTGTATGTGTTTGTGAACTTTTATTTTTGACAGATTTGACAGATTGTATTTATCATCAGTACATCAGTACTGTATGTTTACGACTCTGGGAGTACATGTACATATTTTTGTCAGTGTGTGTGTCTTTTTACATATGTTATATGTATTTATCTTAATGTCTTTGTCCATATGTAGACTACATGTATGTGTGTGTGTGTATATGTACAAGTTATTATTATTAGTAGTAGTAGTAGTAGCAGTAGTAGTAGTGTTAGTATTAGTATTATTATTAGTAGTAGTGTTAGTAGTAGTATCAACATTAGTAGTAGTAATATTGATATTAGTAGTAGTAGTAGTGTTAGTATTAGTATCAATATTAGTAGTAGTGGTAGTGTTAGTATTAGTATCAATATTAATAGTAGTAGTGTTAGTGTTAGTAGTAGTAGTAGTAGTGTGCCTTCAACTAAAACATGTGTGGACGTATGTCTTCTAGTTAGATTAGATTAGATTCAACCTAGTAAAAGTACTAGGACAACGGAATGCAGTTAAGCATCTAACCAGCAGTGCAAAAAGCGGTAAAGTGCAGCGTAATGTGCATATGTACAGGGATATAAAAAATAACATTATAGATATATATATGATATGCTAGCAGGATATATACAGTATAAACAGCATTAACAGAATAAACTGAGTGAAGTGAATACAGTAAGATATATACAGCTATTAAGTTAACATATTTAGCAGTAATTATATAGTGCGAATGTAATATAATTAAATATGTGTTTGTGAATGTGTACATTTATTTCTCTCTGACTGTGGTTCTACTGTATGAGTGTGTGTTCCTCTGCAGTTGTGTGGCGTGTGTCCCTGTTTTATGCGCCTTGGTCTTTTTCTATACTTAGGCTACATGTGTGTACAGGTATGTATTCATATGTACATGTTATTATTCCACATATAATAATATTACTGCTACTTCTACATGTGTGAACGACTGTCCACTTGTGTATGTGTATGTATTTGTGAGTATAAGATTTTTGTGTGCTTTTCTATATATGTACTATAGACTATGCGTGTACAGTGTGTGCATGTACAGTATATTTATTATAACTACTACTACTATAATGCGTGTGAACATACAGTTTGTCCACTGTGTGTGTGTGTGTGTGTGTGTGTGTGTGTGTGTGTGTGTGTGTGTGTGTGTGTGTGTGTGTGTGTGTGTGTGTGTGTGTGTGTGTGTGTGTGTGTACACATTATTTTTCACTGTGTGATTCTATAGGTGTGTGCACTGGTAGTTGTGTGTGTACACAGTATCGGTGTGCATTTATTTGTACAGTATGTGTACGACTGTGTACATGTAGGTATGAGGTATGTATGCATGTTTGTGTGGGTGTTTACATGTATAATTTTTCTTTGTCCGTATGTAGACTGTGTGCGTGTGCGTGCGTGCGTGCATGCGTGCATATTTTTATTTATTATTAACAATATTATGTGCATGCATGTACATGTTTATCTGCAGATAGATGGGTGAAATTAAAGAAAAACATACACATTAAAATCACTTAGTTTAAAAATGTAACCGTGTGAATCATACATTATGGCTTTCACAAGATTGTGGACCTACTAACCACCGCCATGAGGGACTATATTTTATTTATTTTGTATTTTCCCTCCAATAGGATTTCACTGATTTGTAGAATCTTTGCAAAAGCAGCATTGAAGCTGTTCTGGAGGCTTGGGTTGAACCAACACCTAACTAAGGCACTTCATGTTGATTTTTTTCTTGAATTTATCACCCATCTGTCTGTGTGTGTATTTATGTGTACAGTTGTGTACAATATTTGTCACTACATGTTATGTGCTAACATGTAGCTTATGTGTGTGTGTACTGCACTGTGTGTGTATTTATTTGCATGGACGTGTGAAAGAGCTTGTTCCCTCTTCTTGCTGCTCATCATCTGTCTGTCCCAGCTGACATTTACACATTCAAATCAGAGACTGTTTATCGTTGTTTGAGGCACCATGACAAGATTTTGTACTCTGTTCAAGATACTTCCATTACTGCAGCCCGTGCAGTCACTGATTCATATATACAGACTCACTCAACACAGATGTGATGCTCTGTTGACGTCAAGTAAAACCTCACACGTCCCATAAGTAAACTTTTCAGGAACTAAGAGAAATAACTTTTTTTTTTCTTTTTAGCTTTACCACCATGTTGTTAACTTTTTTATGATTTAGAATTTCAAATATGCTCTTTGAAGTTGGTTCATATACATTTTTGTTGAAGTTGTCATTCCATTCGATGTCCTGGAGACCCTGGGCCCTCTTTAACATTTAAAAAAAAAAAACTGTCTCACTGTCAAAACAACTCAACTTTTCATGATTTTAGGAAAATTGCTTGTAAACATTATTTTGAACTTATAACATGTTAAAACTGTCACATTCATAAAATGTGCAAGCGAGGGATTACTACTTCAGTTTACTTTTGCACATATTGAGTCCATAAGGTCCAAACAAGGAGGAAGTAATGTGAATGTCAGCAAAACACAACAGTTAAAAAACTATTGGGGTTAAAATAAAGGACATTTAACACATGTATATATATTTTTTTACTTTTTCAATATACTTCCTGTACTGTATGCCCTACACAACTCTAGATGACTTGTTAGATTTGATCATATTATGAAGCTAAAACTTTGAATTATGTAAATCTAACTTTTATATTTACAATCGTTGGTTTATACCTTAGCTTATGGACTGTTGTATTTATAAGCCTGGGACCTAATGATAATAGGACATAATAGAAGTTAAAAGTTGTGTATTTTTTCAGGCTCTTGGGAATAAATGACAACTTTATCCTTTAGTATGCGGACTACAACCCTTTTCTGTCAATTCTTCCCACTTTCTTTTGTACTTTTGTGCAGTGTCACTTACAAAGGTGGAAATTTCTACTTTCGTCCTGTTATAGTGAATAGGTTTCTTGGTAGAAATGTTCATATGACAGACAAGTACTCCCACAACATCACCTTAGAATCTTTTACCCTATCTTGTTAAATGATTAACACATCCTGTCAGTATTTACAGAGCTCTTCACAACCATTCTAAAGTTATACAGGTTAACACGTGTGTCAGGGTGTGTGTGTGTAATACATCACGTCAGTCAATTTTAGATTGTTGACATACAAGGGTGTAAAGTGATGTTGATTACAGGGTTTAAAGTTACCAACCAGTATTCTGCCAAAGACTTGTCTGTAACCTATTAACCATAGCAACCATGAGAGCACTATAATATAGCATTGTCGACTGGCGTCATAGAGGTACAGACTAATACACTGATTCAACTCTAAGTGTTAATATTCTGTAAAAATTCTGTAGAAATCAAGTCATTATTGATAGTTATGACTAACTGCATTCAGCTAACAATCTGGATGCATAAGCCATTGATCCCATTATTTGAATACTGTTTCCTAATGTTATCCTTGTTTCAGGAATAGTGAATGCCTCATCTCAACAGAAAAACTAGCGTGTTGGAATTTTTTGCCTTCTGCGACTTCTTCCAAACGTTGACCAACAGGAGCACAGAAGAGCGTTCTGTGCTCCTGTTGGTCAACGTTTGGTAAACAAGTGTAAACATGGCGTAGAGGAACGATGTTGTTGTTGCTGCTGCTGGGTGGAAATGTGTAACAGAGGAATTTAAGTAAAGTAAAAAGGATTTTTTTCTTTGTTTTTTTAGGCCTTTCTGAACTCAAGACATCCAGCATCACAACCGGAAGATGGTCCAGAGCATGTCCTTCCTGATGACATCATGCAGGTCGTGAGCAATGGCAAGCTACAATTGGTCGGGCGCCTACAGGGAGTCTGTCATGGATCTCAACCAAGTCACGCCAAGAATGTATGACTCTATAATAGCCTAATCTGACACAGTGACCATATTAACAGACAGAAACATTGTGCTGAGTCTGAATCTGGCATTATGTGATGAGATACAGACCAAAGTATCTGGGGATAAAAAGCTTATGTTTACTTCTCACATATGTTATGGACAAGGTGGCATCACTGCTGCTGTTTGCTGACCTCGCTTCTTCTGACATTTTAATTTTAATATCTGTTGAGTTTGTTTTTAGCCTGGTGAGGACAGAGACAGAAATCCAAACCTATTTTACAATAAATATGCATTTCAAAATGTTTTACATTTTTTTTCAGAAGGGTCTAAAAGACACTAGTCCGTTGCATTATGGGAAATTGACCCATGTTGGACTAAAAGTTAAGATTTTGGCCTCTGTTAATTCAGTGACTGTTCTTCTTCTGACCTGTTACTCAAGTTTGCAAGTAATCGCAATACTACAGTAAATCTCTGGAGCACCTTGAAGTTAAAATATGTGGATGTACGATCAATTGAGATGAGAGATACTGAAAACCAGTGGCACAAAAGTAAGCTTAGAGGTGTGAGTGGGCTATCAAAACAGAGAGACACTAATATTTTATCTGTGCTCATTTCATTTCAGTTTCTCTGCTCTGTTGATGTTTAGTGATGCTGATAATGTGGGCAACACACTGAGATGTAAACAGTATGTAGACAAGAATTATTGCTCTGAGGTGTATGTGATTTTGTTTGCAACAATGTTGAACGCCAAAGGTTCCTAGGACAATAAGAAACATGTTTGGTAGCTCTTCATTGCTAGCTTTTGTTCTAGGAATCACTCTGCTGTTGTAGACATTGACAGTGACCTGTATAGGAACCTCAACTGAATGTAAACATGCTACAGTAAGGCATATACTGAGAATTGAAACATAATGACTGGATTTTCCCTGTGCTCCGCCGCCTCAGCAACTCACTGATATTAAACCTCTCACTTCCTTTTTGAAGCCGCTTTGTTTACCAGCCAACATGCTATTTATACTGGAGGCCTCTGCTCGCTCACAGCCTCAGATTACTGGTGAAAAGGATGTGTCCTCTCTAGCACGTGTCTCGTTTGGAACAACACACACTTGTGTTACTTTTTAGTGCAGCCTTTGACACTATTTTGTGTAGGTAGAATTTATGGACATGTATGAAAACACATCAACTTTTGGTTAGTTGCCTCTCATCTGTGTGACTGCTAGTTTTGAATATTTTCAAAATGCAACAAAACCAAACTTGTAGAACTTTGAAGTCCTCCTCCACTCAAAAATCAGTTCTTCTTCTTCTTCTCCTCCCTACAAATGGATGTTTTAGCTTCACCGTGCAGAATGATGTATGTGCAGAGTTTGACACTAGAAAGATGTTTTTACATTCATCTGCTGAATTTTTCCCTGTGCTCATTGAAAAACTGATCTTAGGGGGCGGAGCCTACCAGCATGATTTGTGACATCACAAATAGTTTAGAAGACATTCTGATCCAGTTTGCAATGTATACAGTGTGATGTAAATACTTGAATCCACCAGCGCTCATACACTGAGAATGGACTTACTACAGTGAAGTAGGAGACATCTTGTGTCTGGGGCGGCTGTGGCTCAGAGGCAGAGCGGGTCGTTCCTTAATTGGAAGGTTGTGGGTTCGATCCCCCCGGCTCCTGGTGCCACATGTCGAAGTATCCTTGAGCAAGATACTGAACCCCAAACTGCTCCCAATGCCGTGCATCGGTGTGTGAATGTGTATGAATGTTAGTTTCTGTTCGATGGACTTTGCCTTCACTGAGTGAATGTGTCAAAGGGTGAATGTGGCACGTAGTGTAAAAGCGCTTTGAGTGGTCGGAAGACTAGAAAGGCGCTATACAAGAACAGGTCCATTTACCATTTGTGTCCAACAGGAAAACTTTGAATATTCATTGATTCTGGAATTTTTAAAGGCGGAAGAAAGGAGTAGAAGACTTTTTACTGATTTTCTACATTTTTTACAAAGGAAAAACACATCAGACACATTATTATTCCAAGCAGATTGTATCTTAATACATGTCAGGAGGGGATCTTTCATTTCTTTGTCATGAAAAATACAGGCGGTAGTAGCATAAACATCAAATTATGCTAAATAAATCGAAAAATCTTGACTTTATCCCATCCCTGTTTGCATAAGTTCGGGTTAGAACTCTTGCTTGTTCATTTTGTACAAAAACCAAATAGTAAAATTGTCAACTTGTGGTTTTATTGGCCGTTACTGCCTTTGGACGGAGCCATGCTAACAAGTTTCCCACCACTTACAGTCTTTATGGAAAGCTAAGCTAATCGCCTCGTGGCCCTTGCTTCATATACTGTAGCATGCATTCTGAAAATGACGATGGAAGAGGATACATAGTTGAACAATATTACTTCAACCCCTCGGTGTCTACTTTGGGGTAATGCATATCTCTTTTGACACGATATAAAGCTAACATTATATTGACACAAAATTCAGTAGACAACAGGAACATTACATTTTGTAATTAAATATGTCTGTGACATATTCTTTCCTCATGAAGCTTTTGTGCTTGGTTTGAACCTCTGGGGAGGTTGACTCAGCTGTGTGGTAATTTGTGAGGCTGTAGTTTGTGTTATTGTTTTATTACGCTGGATTGGAGGAGATAAAATAACAAAATGCCATAATGCTGCTCTCTGGTTCCATGTGCAGTGAGTCATATTAAATCCATTTTTGACAAAGAGAGTGTTTATGTGCCAAAACAGGTTTTACAAGACAGAATTATTGTCACATTCCGTATGTATGTATGTATGTATTTATGAATGTGTATTCTGTGTGTGTGTGTGTGTGTGTGAAAGGTCAGTGAAAAGATTGAGATCACAGGAGAGCCTCAGACGGTCTTCTAATAAACACCACAAAATCACATTCATTAAATCGGATACTCTCATACTATTGAACATTTATTGGCTCACTTTTAATGTCAAAATAGAGACATCGTAGTGTAAGGCACTGGTTCCCAATCTGGGCGGTTTGAGCCCCACTAGGGGTCGCCAAAACCTTACGAGGGGTCACGAGGCCTTCTTGATGTCAAAGGACACTTTCTTTTTTAAATACAGCAGACCTACAGTATATCTCAGCACTTCATTCATTTCTGTGAAGAAAACTAAATGAAATTGTTATTTTCTAAAGAACCCGAACACAATACAGAGTACAAGTGTATAAAAAGGAAAACTCATCTCTGATATAATATTCACAGACCGTAATCATCGTTATGCACCAACTTCCTGCAATTATTTGTGTTCACTATTTGGGTTCATTGTACAGTATATCAGGTGTACTAGACTGTTAATGTTATACAATGAACATAGTATGAAATATCCATAAAATATATCACTCAGTTAGTGGCTGTCAGTTACTCAATGACAGAGAAAGGGTCCTTTTAAAAGAAAAAGGTATGGAACCATCAGTGTAAGGGATTACAGTTTGAAATTGAGTGATTAGGTTATACAGCTGCAACTAATAATTATTTTCTTTATTGATTAATCAGTTGATTTTTTACTTGTCTTTTGGTCTAATACATGTCAGAAAAAGGTGAAGAGTGCCTTACGTCTACAAATGTCCCCTTTTTTTGTCTGACGAATAGTTCACAAAATCAAAACAAAATCAAAAAAATCTGTTTAAATTATATAAAACAGAAAAGCAGATCTGCACATTTGAGCACCTGGAACCAGATAATAATTGGTATTGTAGCTTGGCGCAGAAACCAGAAGTGTGGAACACCTTGACAGGGACCTCCTAATCTATATCTGGTGTGTTCTTAACTGGTTTCCTTAACTTTAGCCACTGGTAAGCCTACATTTAGGAATCATTTTTTTCGATTCCTACATCTTCACTCAGGAGAGTGATGTCGCCTTCAGTTGTTAGTGTTAATCTGTTGATGGTGGCTGGTTGCTTTTCAAACCACAATGTCTACGTTACATGTGTTAAATACAAAAGATGCAACATGTGGGTGCAGCGAGTAACATTACTTTTTCTATTGAGTAATTAGTCGAGTAACAGTTACTTTTACGATGAGAGACTGATAATAAGTAATCGTTTACATTTCTCAGGTAACTCTCGCAAGACTGGTTATATTGTATATTTTTTATGTTTTTACCTCTGTTAAGTTTGAGATTTGCTGTTTATAGCATATAAGTCTCACATAAATTTGCACTTTTTTATTGGGTGCGTTTTAGCACTTGTTGCAGTGTGACTGTGTTGTGTAGTACTGTAGAATTAGTAGTAGTGGTTGGAGTAGGGGTAGTACGAGTAGTCGTAGTACTCAAAATGAGTGCTGTAGTAGAGATTATTATTATTACCATTAGTTTTCATTAACAGTTGTAATAACTGCCATAATGCCACTTTAGCCTCAGTACCTTTTATGTCAACTTTGATACTAAAGTTTGAGCAGAATACCTTAACCTTTACAGATGTTAATAAAGGAGGGGACAATAATAGAGTTTTTAAAATTAACTTTTAAGATGTAGCAAGTTATAAATAAACTAAAATAAGTGTAGTTATTTATATCATTCTAAAAAGGAGGCGTAATAACCACAGCTGAGCGCTTCAACAGTGTCAAGTGTGAAAATCTAAATATTGAAAACTGCAAGGAAGAACAAATTCAGCTACAGTCACGTGCTGATGAATGTTTACAATACGTGATACATGTTTTAAGGGGCAGATTTAGTTGGTTGGGTGAAAAAATGTCTTGCCACCCCAGTTTGATGTCAAATTATGTCAACTTTAACACATTAATAGATAGATAGTTAGATTAATTTGATAAATTAAATTACTAAATGTGTTAAAAAATTAAAATTACATGTAATTGAAAGTTCTGTTATGGCCATATTTTAGACTAAGTGACATGTATTTGGAAAAATGTCTGAAGATTTGGAAATAAAACAATTTATTGATTTCTAATGCCACCTTTAGATATTTCTATTCAATTTGACACGATAATGTAATATATTTGAGTCAAAATGCCTACATTTGGGGGCTTTTCAAAGTAAATATTGCCATGGGATTGTTTACGATTAAATCATCATATATTTCCGCCAACCCATAAAGTCTCCATGCCACCCACTTGCCACCCCGTGAATATTTCTTTAGATTTGCCCCTGGCTGTTTTTATAGGTATCTGTTTTCAAGTGTAAAGTGAACAATAGTCTGCTTACTTTATCTCTTCTCCATCATCATGAATCACCCTGACTAACCCTGCAGCAGTGTGAAAACGCACTGATGGTTCATACCCTTTGTACATATGATTTAGGGATTTAGATCTTTTGTAATCCATCTGTCAACATGTGATACATTTAGCATATGAACTCTGGTTTGGGCTGAAGGTTAACTGAGGATATATGTTTAATAACAGTTCAGTTTAGGTTATTGACATGTAATGTGTCATGTGTAAAAAAAAGAAAGAAAGAGAGAGAGAGAGAAAAAAAAAGAGAGAGAGAAAAAGGAAGGGAGAGAGAGAGAGGGGGGGAGAAAGAGGGAGAGAGAGAGAGAGGGGGGGGGGGGGAGGGAGGGGGAAGGAACAGTGGGAGGTTCATATTCTGTTAATATAAAAGGCAATGCAAATAAAATAAGACTTAGGAGTAGTGATAGCATGTGCAATAGCAGAACGTGTGCTGTTCCAATGCAAAACATGGCCAGGATGAGGGATGATTATTTATTACTTTAAGACACTTTACAGCAGCGTAAATGATTTGAGAGTGATGTTTTTATTAGTCCTTGAGGGAAAACTGTCACTGCTGCAGCTCAAAATTCAAGGTGCACGCTAGAGATGAAAGTGGAAAAGATATAAAAGGATATAAATAACGCTGAAATTAGTTTAAATAAATATCCTTTAAAAAGGAACGATGAGAGATGAGAAAAAGTTGACCACCCACATCAGATCTTCTTTCTGTCACACACCCCACACACACATACACACACATGTACAAACAGGCTACAGGTTTAGTCAAAACGCTGCCCACACAAAGGCCTCTTTGCATCTGTCTCATGTGTGTGGGATGGCTTTTCAGACATTGCCTCATGTGTCAAACACTACACTACACTAGCACATGCAGAATGGTGAGTGAACTTTTACTGTGAGACACACACACACACACACACACACACAAGGGTTCCCATTGCAATGAAACATATAGAAACATTTGGGGGTTAAACTTTGTTTTCCTGGACTACATTATTTACAAAATATGACAAATTTTACGGCACAAAATGTTACCACCGTCGAGGATATGTTTGTTTTCAGTCCTGTTAGTAGGATATCTTGGAAACGTGTTTACAGTTTTCAAAGGCAGTTAAGCCATTTGTGAAGTAGTGCGGATCCAGATGTATTTGTTTTTCCAGGAATTGTTTTGTTAACACACATGCGACACAATTTTTGATGTGTTTATTGGCCCTGATTAAACACATTTTTCTGTTATAAAAATAACATATTTTAAGGATTGTGTGGCTTTTTACATTGGGTATATTGATGCTGTAGAAAACCTATAGCCGTATTTGCCATGTATGTTTCATGTAATTATGAAACAAGATGTAGTCATCCAGCATCTTTCAGTGGTTAACACGTGAGAGAAGATTGATTCCAGCGGTGAGGGCATCTTGGTATCTCAGATAGAAAAGGCAGTGGAAACGGGGTCAATTCAGTTTTCTTGTGAGAAAATTTTTTTCAGCTATAGACACAGTTTGGCAGTAGCTCTCCGATATATACCTAGTGTGTACGCACCGGTGTGAGATTTGAATTTCCGCACGGAAATGGGTATTTCTCAATAAGAGCGTGCTCTGTGTGTGTATGTGTGCCTCCGTACAAACTTGGAACCAATCATACAGAGACGTTTATGAGTCAGCTGAAAGTGTGTGATATCATATTGTGCCAAAGATTTGATAACATCAAAGAGAGAATTCTGGCAACATTTTACATGCAGAAGTTCTTGAACAGGAATAACAGTTTGATCAAACATTTGTCTGAATGAGTATGAATGACAGCGTGTGTAATGGCTGCATGTAACAGCGCAGTGAATGATTCAGTCCTGATACAGGATGTTTAGATGAAGGAAAAACAATATTAAACAGGTGTGACACCATTCATTTATACATAATCGTAGTTGTCGGTATTAGAGAGGTTTAACACTGAACAGTGCTAATGTGTTTATTAGGTTACTTTTTTGAATGCTCTGACTTTCATTGTTGAGACTTACTTAAACCTGCGACATTAAGTGAACTTAAGGAACTAGCTGAGACTAGAATTAGCTGAGGAAAACCTACACAAGACAGTTGATCTCATACCCATCCTTGGAGACTTTTTTTTTCTATAGAAATAAAATGAAATAATTTAGTGGAGAACTCCCTAGCAATGAATGAATCCATTTGAGTATTCAATTACAGACAAACTGACTGGTTAAAATGGGGATTTTTCTTTCTTTTGCAGGGTAAAGGCGCAGGATTGAGAAATTGTTCTACCACAGGACTATCAGGCTAGTTTCCACCACAATCACCCATCCTAACAGACGGTGGGAAACCACCTCAGCAAAGCTCATCCGGTAGGAGTTTACAGATTTGTAAACTACTGTACTTGCTGTCTGACCTTGTTGATAATATCATGTTTATCTGACAAAATCCCAAACTTTTCTTTCTATGTGTATCAGCTGTGAGAGCTGTGTGTGTGTAATGTGAGATGGAGTTATACTTATAAAGATTCCTACACATTCAAAACATGGGGATCCCCTGACTGCAGTAAACGTGGTTGACAAGCCTACCTGAAATTACCTCGTTTGTGCTGCTGCCTGCTCATTTCTAGCTCTCAGTAAGAAGTGTCCAACCCACGCTAATGTCATTTCTCCAGCAACAGTTTTGCTCAAGTTCTCTTTATGTTGTTAATCTTTGTTTCATCAGTAAATATCGAAGGTCAGAATAACTTCAATTGTCCTGCCAAGTGCGTGACACTTGATCATTGCCTAAATCTGTAAAACTTGGATTGTAAAAATCGTTTGGCATGTAAAAAAAAAAATCCTCCCACACAGTCTCTCAGTTTCTGTGACTGTAGGAAATGCAGTCTGTGTTTCCCTGTTTGTGTGCCTCTGAGCAAGACACCATCTGTAACTAAACTGTAATTTCTCTGGCAGTTGCCGATAAATGCCAAAACCTGCTTACTGTATAAACCAGTACGACTACAGTGGCGCACTGGAACAACAGAGCGCCTTTGTGCTTTGCTCAAGATCACCTAATAGAATCACAACTTCAGCCATTGATCCTCCTCAGTTTTATCAACTGATCTGAGATTTGTATCTTCCATCTTCTTCACAAAGCTGCTTTCTTAACAGAAAAAGAAAAGAGACACTAAATCCTTACTGCACTGTGTGTCATATGAAAGCTGAAATTCTTGGAAAAAGATAAAAGAAACAATGAGCACTTGAACCTGATCTTTACGTAGAGAAAAATAAAAAAACATAAATAGGAATAAAGGGAAAATTAGACATTGGATTATTTTAATAGGACTTTAATGCCCACAATGTCCGGCTCAATTGACCGGCCATGATGTGTAGGCTCACACTGAGCTGAAGTATGGAACGCCTCTGTGTCCATTTAATAAAGTTTATTCAAACAAGACAACTACATCCTCAACAAAGATGACAAAAAGAGAGAAAGTCAGTGTTACTTTGTATAAATCGACTCTAAACTCTGGTCTGTTATGCAGTGAAGTTTGTTTTTTCGCCAAATTAAAATAAACTCACTGCAGTTTATAATGGATCTTTTGCCTGCAGCCAGGTGAAAAAAATCGAGCCACCGAATTGCACAAAATGCAAGACAACAGGCCCAAATGTCTGAGCCAGATTGTTTATCATTCAGGCAATTAATCTGGTGTTGAGACCCCAATACAAACTGCACATTAAACCCCCCCATCTGGCACAACTTCAGCCCAATTCTAAAATTGTTCAGAGGCAACTAAGTTCAAGTTTAAAATCAAGGTTAAATTGTTTGCTTGGGTTTAGGCTTAATTGTGCGTCTATGTGCTATCTGAAATGTAATTGTGATTGCTGAGGATCATATTTATTGTGAGACCTTTTTAAAGTAGTTAATATCTCTAATTATTATGAGAATAATGTAGTTATTACTCTACTTTCTCAATGTCGACCATTGTTTCCCTCTCTACTGCAGCAATAATACATATTGTGGAGTGAAAGAACTGCATTTATAAAAGGAACCTGTAGCCAAAATGCAAAAAAGAAACATTCTGTGGTTTATTTTGACTTTTATTGTGGAGGTAAAACATCAAGGGGGGAACCTGCTGCCATTTTGATGACACTCCAGCCAGTCACCTTTTCTAAAGGCTTGTTAAACAGTCTGCAAAAAAAAAACTCATAAACCGGAGGTACATCATGGGGGTATTTTTTCATTGCAGTCACCTTCAAACAAACCATCCAAACCATTGCTTTTAACACCTAACACACTCTACATCCTCCTTCCTCTTCTCTCCTCCTTCCCCTCCTTCAAATATCCTCCCTCGCCTACCGTTTACATTTTAGCCGACTCTCTAATGCTGGTTGACTGACTGAGTGCAGGTGCAGCGGCTCAGATTAATTAGCTAAAGTGGAGTCCATCCATTCATCACAAAGTCCTAATGATCAATACTGTAAGTGTCATGGCGTCAGACGGGGGGAAAATGCAAGTGTCAACACTATAAGCTCATACGTTGCTGTGTGTGTGTACAAGTATGTGTGTGAATGTAAATGTGTGTTTGGAGCTTTATATATCAGAGAGAGAGAGAGAGAGAGAGAGAGAGAGAGAGAGAGAGAGTACCTGGCAACAGAGGAGATAACAAGAGCCAAGAACTGTAAAGCGGCTAAGAAGAGCAGCTGACGAAGCATTTAGGAAAAGTACAGTTGAGGGTGGAGTGATACTGCATTAAGCAAGTAAACCTGGGACTTTATCAAGGTTTAAATATGCATTGCCTTTAATATGAGGGCTGCCAGATGTACAGTAAAATAGAGGGGACTGTCACACTGATTGTATAAAAGTGATTGTTGCCTCAGCTGGAGTTTAGTCACGTCACAGCAACCTGTAGTAACTGGAGTACTCAGATTTAACAGGGTTTAATGAAGACCAGTCACAACATGTTTACACCTTCATCACAGTTATTTGAGGGTGAACAAGCGACTTGTGTGTTAAACTAAAGCATCTCACGTTTTACTGTCAGTTTGTTGGAACGTAAGGACGACATGTCATATGTGAGAGGATAATTGGTACATTTTAAATGTTGTCTTACTGCCTATTATGGTTTTACTACTGGCATGAATGTGATCAGTTATTGCTTTCAGATGAAAACCTTATCACTCCAAAATGCTGACTTTTCAGAAAATAAAAGTATTTTGTCAGCCTAGTTATATGATTACAGGTTTGAGTTGCAGAGAAAACAAATTAGTGATATTTCTCATACAATAATCAAAGTAAAATCTAGATCTACAGTGAGGATTTTATCGTTATAATAGCCTGTTAGTATGGAGTGTAAAATATTTGGAGGTTTTGCATAATGCATGTTACAAACAACATGTTGTCAGTTAATTGGGAGGAATTGTTGTTTTTACAGACATTGCTAGAACCAGGCTACCTGTTTCCAGCTTTTATGCTAAGCTAAGCTAACTGGCTGCTGGCTCCAGCTACATATTCACCACACAGACGAGAGTTGGAATTTAACTTTTTTTAGCAAGTAATCAAACATATTCTAAAATGGTTATTTCTTTAAGTAACAGGACTGCTGGTGAGAATTGCTCTTACCAGTGTGTTTGACAGCATCTTGCATTTTTTTGGTATAGGGTGCAGTTTGGTGAGGGTATGGCTTTCTTTTATGTGATGTGTGAGGAGTGAAATATCTATGAACTCTAGATCAATTATAACCTGGTCATTGGGGTTCATGGAACGTAGTTTTATGTTATGCCAATGGTTTTCCAACTAGGACAGAACTGCCCTCCACAGAAAGTCAGTACACTGAGTTGGGGCTTTACCAAAATAGAGTATACTGCAGAGACGAGTACTCTGGGATTGGTCAGTGGCGAGATTTTTATTCTTTAACTTGTAAACGGAAAACAGACCTGTGAAGCTTTCGTCTGACAGACACATCATTTCATTTAATTAGTAACTGACTCTCTTCAGTGTGGGTGTATGAGAGCCTGTGTGAATCTATGTGTTAACTCAGTGGAAACTGAAAGTGCAGCATGTTTCCAGTGATCTTCCCTGTGCTCAGTCCGGACACGGCCACTTGGCCAAACGCACACACACACACACGCACAGCACAAAAGAAGCAGATGTAAATTTTCCCTCTTAAAAGTCGTGCAAAAGAGCCTCTATTCCTCAACTTGTTTTGACAGCTGTATGTTGTGTGTGTGTGTGTGTGTGTGTGTGTGTGTGTGTGTGTGTGTGTGTGTGTGTGTGTGTGTGTGTGTGTGTGTGTGTGTGTGTGTGTGTGTGTGTGTGTGTGTGTGTGTGTGTGTGTGTGTGTGTGTGTGTGCGCGCGCGAGCAGATCACAATTTGTGGTCAAATGTCCCACCTCTCTAATTTTGGTCTCAGGCCCAGCCATTTTATCTCCACATCCATCTCTCCAGTCAGCAAATGAGCCCCTTCTCCCGTGAAACGTAGAATAAAGAGCAGATTAAATGAGAGTCCAATGGAAAGTAAATCACTCACTCCGGCTCTCAATTCTTACATGTGTGAGTGAACGATAAGTCTTTTTTTTTTCCATTGCAGACACTTTGATGTGTTATAGCAGGGAGAGCACAGGTGTTACTTATAACATTAACAATGGCTCTTTTATTTTCAATTGACAGTGTGATCCTGAAACTGAAGCAGCTAAATGCAATTCAGCCGTCATTAATTTGATTATTTACACCTGTGTTGCTCTGACATGTCAAAATGTCGTCCGTAAATCGGGCCTATGAAAGAATCATAGGTCGCTGTGTGCAACTAGTGGGAGGCTTAGGACATTCTAACAAAGTAAAATTGTGTGACGCTTATAAATGATGTAAAGCTATCAAATGTATATATGTTGAACATATCTGTCTAAACAAATGCTAAAACTGTCTCAATATCTCTTAAAATTAACCCAGACAGTATCACTGAGGTCAACAGTTCCAGTGCCTCCTTCCACAACTCTTCTCACATTTGAATCACTGACTCTAAAGATAGAGAAAAATGTGAACCTACCCTTAAACCAAAGACAATGCAAGAGAATCTAAATCTGTTTCCCCGTACACTATTTTTTCTCCACATACTGGTAGACACGTGGGGCAGGTATGAGACAGATAACTCAGTCTTGAACCATTTGAAACTACCAACAAAATGTAAAATATAGAGCTTCTAAGCAATCAGGAGAACAGCAAGGCAACAGCAGAGAAACAAAAACAATACAAGCACAATGCAAACAGGCTTTTTAACATGAGTTTCTGTTTTCAAACCTTTGATGAACAAACCACGCTAAATGTTCTGTGTGGTTTCCCTGTGCTATTGTAGGTGACTTCTTCTTCATTTGATCACAAAGAATCAGCAGTTTTAAATGTTGTTTTGTTTTTTTGGGTGTCATTTCTGTATGTCCCACATGTCGCAGGCTGCATTCAAACGGGCTTCAGTAAGCTCTGACAACCCAGCAGGGTGTTGGCTTTATCTTAAATTTGTCATACAGTAGTATAATGTTAATATGTAATTGTAACTTCTTTGTAAACAAAGCACATATTCACATTTGTTTCTGCTTTTATCCTTTATAGTCAGATATTTGTGAAGCAATGTCCAGACCATTCAACTATAATATATTATTGTAAGACAAGACTTAACTTTCTTTATTGTCTTGGTCAATGTTAAAAAATTATTTTAACTTTACCCTCATTTCTTTTTTACATTTAACTAATTACATGTTTTTTGTGTTAGCTATGTATACATAAATAGACCATATAGTTGGCAATACTGGAGTAAAGTTAAATATATTATAAATAATCAAGTGTCATTGTAGTGTTAGATTCACCTCCCAGGAGGTTACTTAATAAAAGCTTATTTTAATAGCTGCATGTTTTAAAGTCACATAAGCCAATATCTTTATATGTTGGATACTGTACTGTGAAAAAGAGGATTGTCAAGACGATGACTTATCCGCTGCACAAGTCCTTTGTCTTCACCCTTGATCTCCAGCCAATATATACAGCTGGTGTTAAGTACTCTTAAACCTGCTTAACACTGATGCAGGTTTCCACTTCATCAAAATGAACGACAAGATAAAACACACCCTAATACATCAAACTGGTTAATCTCCTTTCACCAGTAATGAATAGACGTCCCACTGACCCATGGCGTGTCCCCTGATCTTCAACCGAATTACAATTTGTATTCACGCTTGCTTGCTGGATAGAGTAAGTGAGCGTCAGATAAGAGCTGTGGTTGCAGAAATATGTAACAATCCTGGAGAATGAAATGGCTAATTGGCTAACAGATAGATTTGTGTTGCTAGGTTACCTTTTATCAGTTAGTAGCAAGGATCTGGGCTTTACTGTATAGTATTTGCCTTTTTACAAAGCTTTGTTCTAAATATTGTCACCGTCTCATGCATCAATTCTCCCAAACTGGAATAACAAGAGGTTTTCCTGGGCTTCTTTTAATTTTGCCAATTAAAATGCAGCACTGAAAAATATATATTACACAATACTGTTACAATATGTGCAACAGCATCTTTAAAATTTTAATTTCATTTAATGGGAATACTTTTGGTTGCTCACTTTAGTTTACAACATTCACACATCTGTCAACTAGTCTCTGTCTTGTTTAAAACGTATTCCGTAGAGAAATGATGCTCTGGTATATTAAGACCTATGGGGACATCTACATTTTCCGTTAATAGGATTTTTTAAAACTAATTTCTCTTTTTGAATCCACTTCTAGATGAAGGTCAGTCAAAGATGAGATGTTGCTTTTAAATATTTAAAAATAAGTGTTGCAAGCTTTGAGAGCATCCTGTCACTTCTTTTCAATAAATGTAGTTTAAAGCTGCCCTGAGAAAGAGCTAAATGCAGCAGGCAGGGAAGACAAAGCACTGAGTCATCTATCAGACTGGTTAATCCTGTCCCTTCAGTAAATTATTCATCATAGTTATATGTCTTTGTCCTGAGTGAAAAAGATCACTGGAGTGAAAGGGCACCCATACTTAATCCCTGCTGTCTAAAGACGGTCATACAGTTGTTTACTTTAAAGAGAAGCTGGTCGTGGTTATGGGCCGACTCAAATGTTGCTCCAGGTGTTTCTCTTCCCAACAGTTTGAGCTTTGGGGCATTTGTATTTGTTAAAAATTAGTGGTGGTATTTTGGAATTTATCTATTTTCATTTCCTGAGAATCTGACTTAGTTCAGAGACACGGTTGTTGACTGTAATATCTGATACTTGTACTGAAATTGACAGAAAGCCAGTAAACCACTCAGAGTGGAATTGAAACATCTTTTCACAGCTTTATACTGAGTATGAAACTAAGTGGTACTCCACTTAAAAAGGCCAACAGACTAATTTATCTCCTCAGCTCTTAACAGAATGATTAACAGCGTCACCAAAGCTGAGAAATTTGTCCAGCCTACGGTCGGTGTAATGGCTACGGGGCGAGGAAGGAGACTGGGTTATAAATGGAAGACTGTAATTTATCTTTTTTGTTCTTCTTCGAGGTCTTTAATCATAGCGTCCACCTATGGGACCTTAAGACATTCATCCTCCAGAGAAGAGCCTGTCAGTTAGTAGATAACTAGAGAGATTTGTCTTAATAAATGTGGTTGGGTATATGTATAACGTGCATTTACATAAGATAGCTCTGTTTCTGGAGATTTTAATTGTGTCTACCACAAACAACAGCTAACATTTATGTGTGTATAATCATCTTATCAAATCATTTTTGTAAAATAGATGAATCTTCAAACAGGGCAAATCAGTGCTATTAAAAACCGGTGATGATGAAAATGATCTTAGATTTTATTACTATTTGAGAAAACATGAAACAATAAATGACAAAGATTACTTGATTAGAAGAACATTTAGAAGCACACTTTGACAGACTGCAATAGCAATATTTATATACTTTATAAACCAAATCATAAGTGAAATATAGAAGAAATAAAGGAAGAAAGAAATAAGACCGTTAACATAATTAAACATGTTGTGCTAACCACAACAATAGAATATGCATTTTAAATACTGTAGCCTTTGCAGGAGAGTACATACTGTACAGTGCTTCTGTATATCTTTAGTTGATTTAAAAAGACTAATAAAATAAACACCACACATGATGAGGGGGACCAGATTAATGCAAAAAGAAAACTTATATGCCATCTCGCTGACAATCAAAGCATCTCACATGTGTTGGTTCACAGTACAGTCAGTGTAAGCTTTCCAGAACATCATCTGCTAAAAGCCTAAAGTGTAAATGTCTGCAAACGGCTTTCTGCCTCATCTTTTCCAGTGATGCACAAAGCTGTGGGGAGGAGGTCCTATTGTCTGTTGTAAAGCCAAAAGTGTGCGGCCCTTTTATTCTACCAGGGAGGCAACGCTTTAAAGTTGCAGACGGGGTGCATCATGACTAAACAAAGCGTGGTCAAATCAAAGTGACCCTAATTATTAGACGTTGTAAATCATGTTTATTTAAGCTACAGTTTTAAGGAATTTCCCCTGATGTTTGAATTGAAGTTTAGTTTAGAAAGTCCAAAGTGAATAGATGAAAAACTATTTATTAAAAACTGAATAAAGATAAAGATTTGGCATGACAGAACATTTGCTTTCTTCAGGCTCTGCTGTATATTTACAGATATATACAATAACTCCTGCAGTTGCTAAGCGGCTAACAGAAGGGGCTCTGCCTTTTTGATGTTCTAACAAAGAAAATGAGGAAGATTAAAACCATAAAACTCAAATGTGCCTGCACCATTGTTTTGCGCAGTTGTTCTATCAATACACAAGTCTGTGGTGCAGACTGTGTGTTGATGTTATGTCATCCATTTCCTCTGCAGAGAGTGTATAGTATCTGTACAGGTGACGCAGGCAAATGCTCTCACTCATACATTCACGTCTGTGCTGTAGAGGTCATGTAAGGCAAGGGATTGTGTTGCTTCTGTGCATTTATTTTTATACATTTAGACTGATAGCTTAAGTTTAATGGGCTACAAAGAGGCTGAGCATGTAGCCTCAAATACAGGGGCTTAATAGTGAGACTGACTTGTCAGGATAAAGCTGCCAGGTTTTTAAACACTAATTTTTACTCACTACAGAAAACTAAATGGAGCTTTTCTCTGCATGCTGGGTACATTTCAAGGTCTATTTAAGGTCTGTCTATTTGTTGTTGTCAGTCAACTGTTTTATTTTAGCTCTGGCTCAGAGCCACGGACACTGTTTATACATGTAAATATATGCAACTGCATATTATTTTACTCTTTGGCTTTTACAGTTTTCTGTTCCCTGTAAAATAAACTGAGTTCCCCTAGGAACTATGCAATATGTAGCATAATAAATATCCAGAGATATAGTGCATATTGATCAATGAAGAATGCCACACTATGACAGTATAACATGGTAGTTTGGAAAAACTGGCAAAAAACAAGAAAGGACTAGTTGTTGTTTTGTTTTTTTTTTACTTTTGAGCCTAAACATAATTTCTGTTATAGCTGAGCCTCCGTCTGTGACCAAAATGTTGAAGGAAAAAGAAATAAAATTCTGGTTTAATAAGAGCTGGAAGATCATCTCTGGATTGTGACTTAGTGTGTATTTTTAGTCAAAATCATAGCCCGACATTTCCTTTGTTTTCGTCGATGAGCCTTGTAGTGTGCGTGTGTGTCATGTCAACAGACTGATCCAGAAAGTCTGGAATTAAAGCAGGAAGCTACAATGACGCTGGACGTTGTACACAGATGTTTATTAAAAGAGAGTGTTGTAGTAAAGAAATCACATATTTACATTTGCCAAGTTTTGTCTAGACGTGCATTTATGTTTGTAAAGGCAGTAATTATGGAAGTGCGTTTTTACTATAATTAGATAAAGTTAAAGTCTCCTAAAACTTGGGGACTTCACAGGGGACAAATGATGTGCTGAAGGGACAGTTAAGACTGATATATTATTGATATTATTATTACAGATATATAGTTTGATACTTGTTTGTACCAGAAAAACAATGCTGGTAGGTTGGTAAGGCATAGTTTAGTAAATAATGGAGTTTAAGAAGGAATATTATTCAGTTTTATTTACTAATGTATAATATGATTTTATAATTCCTAAATTAATCTGAACTCTTTTTTTAAACGACAAATTAATGTTTTAGCTTGTTGCTTTATTTTATTTTTTGTCTAAATTGTCAGTCTGAAAAAAAAAAATCATAAGAAAGACGGTACAACATGTTTGATAGAAATAATTATGTCAACCACAGCTCATCAATCCTCAGATACCAGTTAAGAGCTTCAGTCATTTAAAGAAGAACAATCCAAAGTGTTACCAGAAGGGAACTGAGGGAAAATGTGTAAAATTTATAAACCATTCCAGATTTTGATACATCTGCTTGTTATAAGTCATTGATGCCAGTAGCCATTATAGCATTACCTGAAACAAGTAATTGCTGAATGTCATTAACAATATGCACCCTGCACTGTTTATATTCTATTACTGGCTGTTATAATACCTGATTATATTACATGTGGACAATCTGAGGAACCTTGATAAATAAAAGTCTAGATTGTTTTTTAGGGAATTGAAATATCTTTCCTTCTCTGCAGGTCTGCAAAATGCAATTTTTTATTTGTGGGCAATAAAAGCTGAATTTTATTGTGTTGCATTGTGTGCCGTTCCAGCCTGTTATTTTTAATTTGCTCACAGAAGGCCTATAATGCACTTAATGATGCCCTATACTACCTAAGCACCACTTAATGCAATGTGTCACCATACGTTTTTATATTTTGTACGTTATTTTCCTACATTTACGGTCATTCCACATGTTTTCGGTGGTCTTTCCCTAACAATGTTTTTCTCTTGTTCTGTTCCAGTTCAGATGTTGCTGAGTCAGTTTTGGGGTCATGTCATCATCATCATAAGATGGGGAAGCTGGTGAGCAGTGACCACAGGCAGCATCGGAAGAGGTGGTGCCTGTGTGTCGTGGTTTGCAGCTGCTGGTTCTTGGCAAAAAAAAAAGTGCTGTGGAGTTGCCTCAGGGAATAATTTGCTCAAATGTTGAAAGGAAGAACAAATTCAAGAGGTTTAAAAGGGCAGTAAGTGAGATTTATATTGTCGCATTGCACCAGATGACCATAAAACACCTGCAGGAGGTTGATAGCGTTGTTAATTGTCCAGGTGCTGAGGTTTTCTGGGTTTCCAAACTGTCTTTCCGGCTTGTGGGCTGTTTTGGAGCAAAATTTCCACACCCAGAGTGAAGTCATGCTGATGTTGTTGAAATGCCAGCTGGTTATGAACACACAAAGATGACTTACCCTCTGGAGTCCTGAGTATTTTATATTTACAGTAACATAACTTCATTTATATTTCACATAGAGGCGAGTTGAGAAAAACTGTTGAAGTGCCGGTGTCGGCTTTCACAAAGTACTTCAATTATCTCTGCAGACCATAACACATATTTTAAAAAGGAATTATTTTAAAACACTGAATTATTAATACTTTCAGTAATTTACAGGCATACATTGTAATTTAACAGACTGTACCATAGTTGTATTTCTTCTATTTTTATACATAGTGAAACAATATTTTTCTTTTCAACCTACAATCACTAAAGATTTTTTTCTTGTAATTTAGGTTCCTGGAAAAACGATTAGACAATGTTGCCAACTTTGGCGGCAAGGACAGTTTAAAAAGTTCTTAAAAAAAAAAAAAAAAAGACGAAGATGAATGCATAAATGTCATTTTACCCTGCAGCAAATATCGTTTTGACAGCTGATCTGGCAAATCTTGAATAACAACGGTGTGAGCTTACGTGTTCTTTTATTGTTCACAAAGCCTCATTTCTCTGTCAAGTTGTGTGGTTTAAAGCTCATTAGTCTTTTTTTTTTTTATTTACACAGGTACATTTTTGACCTCCCAATTTAACATTTAGCTTCATGTAACACTAATGAAAATTTTGCATAAACACCAGTAAAGCTTCCTTTGGCCTGAATGACTGAATGAATTTGTTCTTTCTCTTTGTCTGTGTAGATAAAGCACATTTCCTGTATGTCAATGTCAATCAAAATAATTAAATCAACTTAAACATTAACTTGCAATTCTGTCAAATCTTCTTGTTTTCATGTTATAATGTAAGGCCATGAAATACACTCAGCACATTGATGACTAGCAGTACTTCATGTGTCTGTGACATACAGGAACACACACCAATGACCTGTCTGTTAATAATTGAGGGCTGCAACTAACAGTTATGTTCATTGTCCATTAATCATTTGTTAATTGAATGTATGAATATATTAAAGTTTCCCATCACAAAGCATAACTTGACGTGATCAGATGTATTGATTTGTTTGGCCAACAGTCCGAAACGCAAAATATTTTTGCTATCACAGGAGACAAATACAAGCAGAAAACCTTCACAGCATAGAAATTGGAACCAAGCGAATGTTTGGCACTTGCAGATTATTTTTTTGTCCATCATCTTCCTCCAGGGACAGTTAATGCACTCAACATTAAAACAAATATAATTTAAAATATTTTCATAGCTTTCATTTAATGCTCTTCACAGAAAAAAAATAACTGAATTGATTTTACGTGAAGAACTGGGACTAGGTTTTATGGTTGATCAATAAAGCGTTGATCATTAAATTTCTGGCTGAGTGTGACTGCTGAGTAACACTGCACTGATTTTACACTATTATCAGGTCATAATTTATGGGTTGAGTGAGTTACATGACCCTCAGGGTGTAAAGCCACGTTGTTAAATTTTCGAAATGTGGTTATCAGTGAGAACATGAATCATTCCTGTGAGATTTACTTTTCCCAAACACATTTTCCCCTCCTAGGAATAGTGATTTTATGTTTGTCCTGAGTTGAACCGAATTTTCTGTCTGACAAAAAACTGGTTTCCAGGATCAAAAGAAAGACATCGAGGTGTTTTGTGTAGATCGATGCTCTGTCTGCAGCACAGTTAATGCTTTCAACAGAGTGAGAGAAAAGGCATGAAACGGCACACCACATTTTGGCTTCAGTGGTCACTGAGACCATGTACATACTAATGCAGATTATAACCTTTACTATCCACATAAAGCACAGAAAACATCCTGAGCAATAATGACACATTTTTTTCACCTTTTATTTATTCAGAGGAGTCTCACTGAGAGCGGGAACGCCGTGATTACATACACACAGTTACACATTCACACCTGGAAGCAGCTCCACTGGAGCCATTGGGCTTAAGGGCCTTGCTTAAGGGCCTTGCTCAGGGGCACCACAGTGGTGGTAATGTTCATTCAATCGATTCAACTGACAACCTTCCAGTCACAAGCTCACTTCTCTAACCTTTAGGCCACCACTACCCATTTTTTTGGTCAGGTGATCTATTGGAGATACTTCTTGTAAACAATACAAATCACCTTGAAATGGTGAACTTGTTTATCAGACTTGAACAAGTCCAGTAATTTAGCTGTTTTTATTTTAGCACTCCCACATGGACAGCAAGACAGACTTGGTACATCGACACACCAGACCTAATCTGCATTAATGTGAACATGGCCTGAGGCAGAAAGGAAGGGAGGACAAACAATACTGATGGAGATCAGGCTCTGTACAGTTACAACATTTGGTGGACAGCAGTGCAAGTGACCCTTGTAGGACAGATCGACCTGGCCACTAGCCTTCAGATCATTAGAGTTTGAGATTTAAGAGCTTGTCTGTGTTCTTTTTAAGACATTGTTGTGTTATCACCGAATCTGAGGCAGAAGCCTGAATAAAGACAGAGAAAAGAGATCAAGAGTGCGAGGGAAAAAAAGGAAGAAAGGCAGACCGTGGGAACTAGAGAGAGAGGGACAAAGACCAAACAGGAAAGAGCGTGTGTGAAAGAGAGCAAGATGGAGAGAGTCAGGGAGAGAGAGAGAGAGAGCGAGAGCGAGAGAGAAAGAGGAGGGGAGATATATTTGTCTGCCTATAAAGCTCAGCATGCTTCTCGTTTTTGATTTCAGGGCTTGCCGTGTAAAGTTTAGCAGAAGTGAATCCTGATTGTAAGAAATGATGACAATACACCAATAAAACATCTCAAACCGAGGAAGCTGTCTGTTGTTCGTATGTTTGAAGGAGAACAACAAAACTACAGTTCACGTTTCTGTAAAGAACATTTTGTTTGTTTTGACTGGACTGGTGAGAATAGTTCAAAACTGTGGTGTGAACTGAAAATTGGTTATCTATATTATACGTGATATTTATGTCATGTGAGTAATTGACACAAATTCACTTGATTCATCTTTTGCATGGGACAGTCATTTCTTCCATTAGTCAGGACGTGTGGCTCCTCTTATAATATCAGTGATGGATGAAGTGCAGCTGTAGTTTCCACTGATGTTCATATTAACTATTTCAGCTCTTAACCACAGGAAAAGACTTTTTGTTGTCAACAAGGCTGCACAGTGATAATGACGGCAAGTACAACCGTATTGTAAAAACTGTATATTTACAACTCTGTTGGTGTGAAACCGAACTGCACAGAATGCAAAGTGCAAAAACACATCTCACATATGATTAACACAAAAAATAAGTACACTTGTGGGTGTGCTCACACTTTTAAATTCACACTTTGCCCTTATAGGTAAACTACTACTACTACCAACTGTACATTTTGAATTTGGACAAATATAATGGGAGTCGAGGCTGTGTTAGTGCTAACATCAAAAGTTTTAGCTACAGTCTATTATAATGGATCCATATCTTTCTTTTAGACAACTAGCCTATATATGTTTGAGCTAACTGCTAACAGTTAGCTCAAACATATATTTATCTTTAACATATAACATATTTTATTGCCGCTAGTCTGCCAAACTGTAAACAAATATTGGCTAAATAATGGTTCAAGTTGGAGCCCAAAGCTGACTCACTCACTCAAGGCAACACTGTACTTCCTGTTTACACCCCCCAAAACCTCCCAAATTATGGGAACTGTAGTACTGGAAGCAGTTGTCTTGATTTTGTCTGAGAGCCACAGTGTTTGAAAAAAAACCCTGCATTAAATAAAGCCGTTAGCTCATGAAAAGTTTAGTCTGTGGAGATGTTTGTACCATATCTTTAATGGGTTTCACACACATCTGAGCTAATTTTTGTGGGTTTGTGTGTGTGTGTTCATGGTCTCATCAATCGTCAGGTTTAAGGTTTATACCTTAAAAAAAAGCTGTATACATCTTTTGTGATGCAGTAGACCTCTATATCCTTGTTCTTAAGTATCTGTTGGTGCTCATCATTTCAACTAGTTCAGACCATGACGTGGGAGCAGGGGTGAGGATGGTGCTCAGCAACGATAAAAACCACTCGCACTGAAAGTTCACAACCTTATAACAAAGTTAGATAAGGTCATAGTATATATACAAACACATGCAATGGGTGGTGAAAAAAGATTTTCTCTGCAGAGGTGAGATAAGGTCAGTTTAAGTGCAGAGGACTACAAAGTGAAGGGTTAAATAAACCTCTTGAATCTTAAATGCTTTTTTGGAACACGTGTTCTTAATATGTCATCAGTCACTAAAAACCTCCCTTGATTTGAACATATTCACAATTATTTGTATTAAAACTGGAAAAGGACTAGAACGTAGATGTATTTGTTGATCAAAATAAACTCTTGAATGTAAAAAATATCTTTGGTGATTATAATAAATATAATGCAAATGCAAAAGAAACAAGCATTTTAGCTTGTGTCAAAGAAAAAAAGTCTTGGGTGCCCCCAGTAACCCCGTAAACAAACATTTTCTACCGTTAGATATCAGATAATCCTACACAAATATCATTAAATGAGTCAACAGTGTCGGCAGGTTGATGCTGCTGAACAGTCTGTCTGTGGCTTTGGTTTGATCCAGTGGCCTAAACTGAGATCAGATGTGACAGACGGGGGTAGAAACTAGGAAAGAAGAGGTTGAATTTGACATTTTGATCAAGTCAGGCGAAGACACACACACACACACACACACACACACACACACACACACACACACACACACACACACACACACACACACACACAAAACACACCAAGAGCTGTGAGAATGTCAGTTACACACTTATCAGTGTACAGGTCCAATACACCACAGGCACATCAACAGAAAAAGCTGCTAATGACAACCTACATGTTTAGTATAAATACTTTGTGGATGCAGCTTTTGTCTTTTAGACATACTAGCAGCGTGAGACTCTCAGCAATTTTGGCCTGTAGGTCCACTACTTTGGTCTTGACTGAAATATCTTAATAACTATTGGATGCATTGTCGGGAAGGTTTTGTACAGACATTTATGTTTCCCAGAGGATATTCCTCCAGCACCACCAGCAGGGTAAAATTTGGGGATTTGTGGCAATCCATCCAACTAGATCATATTTTAAATCACCCTCAGCAAAACTGTGATGGTGATCATGGTAAACATTACACCCGCTCAACAACAGTATGTTAGCATTGTCATTTAGCATTTTAATGTTGGCATTACAGTACAAGGGGGTTTCACATTGATAGCTGAGCTAATTTTTGAGTCAACTGGGTGTATAGGCAGGACCTCAATACCGTGGCTCTAACCCCAAACACTACTGCACAGACTCTGGCTCCAAATTATATCATCAGGGCAAGATGGCAGCCCTCGTGTCTGGGACATTTGAGCTTCGTTTTTGTACAGTGGGAGGAAATGGAGACACATCATCCATCTTTATGTAGTCTATGGCATAGTCTCACAGAGCTGCTAGCACGGATGTAGTTCAGCACCATGTACTAATTCTACACTGAATACTACATACTAATAGTATATGGTTTTAGCAGTCAGTGAAAAATCAACATACCTAACCACTTTATACAAACAGAAAATGACACAATACACGCAGCGTTAGACATCCATCAAACTGCAATAGTAGAATGTTACTATAAGTCAAATTTCACAAATACAAAACAAAATGTTAATGTTATGTTGACTTAAAGGTCCAGTGTGTAACATTTAGAGGATCTACTAGCAGAAATGGAATATAATATTCATAGGTATGTTTTCATTAGTGTATAATCACCTGAATATAAGAATTTTTGTGTTTTTGTTACCTTAAAATGAGCTGTTTTTTATCTACAGAGGGAACAGGTCCTACAGCGTCCACCATGTTGAACCACAACGTTTCTACAGTAGCCCAGAAGGCTCTAGATCGGGCCTTTTGAGTTTTTCACAAGTTTGCCATCATAGTGTCTCCTACCCACTTGGCAGATGAGCTGTGGTCAAATAGTTGTAACTTCACCACTAGATGACACTAAATCCTACACTGGTCCTTTAAGATGAATTAGTTATTTTTGTTTTTCAAAATCTTTCTGAAGCTGTTTCTACAAAATCTGCAATGTATTTAAATAAAAACTAAATAATAAAATATTTTTTTGTGCATTGCATTGTGGGAGAATAGCATCTATTAACAGCATTGGTGCATACTGTGTGTGTTAAGTATACTTAATTTGGTCACTTTTAACATTTTACAGTTTTTTTTTTTTTTCAGATTACAGCCTCACTGTGAAAAATGTGAGTTAAATAATAATATAATAATAAAATATGTCAACATTTTTTACTTTAAACTCAGAACTCAAACATATTTTTCACATGAGGCTTGAATCTTTCTTTGTAGTCTGCAAATTTATTTTGAAACAAGTGAAAGTAAAATTTCCACTTGTTTTTCTACTTGAGTCCTGTTGCAGCACAGGCAGTAGGACATACATACATACAGGCAGGCAGGCAGGTAGATGACCCAGGTGAGGCTACTGTAACCCAATTCCATGATAACGATGAGTCAGTGGTGTGTTTATGCTGCAGACGTCAGACGATAATGGGAGCGTAAACAGATATTCATCAAGATGTACTTCACGTGTACTCTGGCACCTGGACTGTTTTTCTTCACTATGACTCACTCTGTACACAACTCTCTGTCTCTCACCTTTTCACCGTAATACACTTTTAATTCAATAAACTTTGTTTGAATGTAATACATTTACATTTTAAAGACTTGAATGTTACTTAAAATACCTCTGTATTGCTGGGTAAAATGGTTTTCTTAACTTGCCTTGTTTTTCTCTGCAACTTCCAAGTGAGAACATTGCCTGAAACATTTTTTTCATGGGCTGTAGGAGTGGATGGATTGACTCCTAAATGATCAATGTTACTGATTAAGTAATTGAGCCTACTTAAGTCCCGCCCCTTTTTGTTCTGTGCTCCAATAAGAGTTGAGCAAGCCTCGGTCCACACTTCAGCCAACTTTGTCCTTTCCTATACTTGGATAGTTAGCAAAATGTTAGCTAACTAATGAGTGATGTAAATAAGCTCGCTACTTAGCTAGTGTTTTGCTCAAAATGTGGTTAGCACGCAGCATATCTAAGTACGGGAAAGTAGGAAGCTGACTGCGGTCCTGTTATTAGAGCTCAGAACAAATATGGGCGGGACTTAGGAAGCATCATTTCACAACAATAGAAAAACAAAGTGCCAAATATTTGGTAAACCACTCAAATTAAAAGCAGGGCGCAAGCTGCTCTGTAATTCTGCCCCTCTGTTGTGCACACAGGTGTGGAGTAGTACTTCATGCAGATCACGTACAGCCGTCATGGACAAAACAGAAGACGATACTTACTTGGATTTTCGAAACATTTCATTAACGGTCCGGTATATTGCCAGCAATACAATTCTGCTCCCATTGTCACGTCTTCATTGTTTAGATCTTTATTATTAACTAAACTGTAAAATCCGATTTGGCTTTAGCTTTTCAGTTTGAGCTGACTAATCGTGAAGTAACTGTGCCAAGCTGTGGTACAAAGTCTCGTCTTGTTTGTTAGATTGTAATTGCTGAACCAGACTGCAGTGTTCATGACAAACACACTGTTACATAAACTTAGAAAACAAATAGCCAGTTAGATGATTTTAAACGCTGTGATAAGAGCGGACTGGAGATTAAACACAAAAGCGACAACTGCAGTGTAAATGTAGAGTCTTAGATTCCCCTTTGTGTCAAACACTCTCATGAGCAACTATTTTATTTTTCTTATATTTGAAAACACATGTCTTGGTTATTAGTTTATTTTTATGGCACTGTCTTTTCTTTAAGATTAGCTTGCATTTATGATTTATGCGTCACATGACAATACAAACTACACGCAGGCTGTCTCCTGTCTGTGTGTGTGTGTGTGTGTGTGTGTGTGTGTCAGTTATTGCAGTGCCTCAGGCCTCTGTGCAGCACGGACTGAGAATACGCCCAGACATGTCTAACAGCAACCTTACCACATACACATACACAATCCCATTTGAGTCTACATGCTGCTGAGATACACTTACACAGGACGTGCCCCCCCACACGCAGTTATGCACTGTGGTTAAAGCCAGCTGCTCAGCTGGTTTACTGCCCAGATAAGACAGTCCCGGGTTCAGCCTCACTCTGACAACATGGACACACTGTTCTGATGACCTCAATGACACCGTGCAAAGAAAAATCACCTATGAGCTGCCACTCTTCAAAGATAAACTTAAAGTGTCGCTAACACATATTACAAAAAACAACAACCATACTTTATCACTCATTCTTATACCCTGTTCACACTGCCTACCTGAGAAGTGTGTAACGGCTGCCTCGCTGTATTGCTGCAGCGAGAGAGTCCTATCTGTCCATACTGACAGATAGAGTTTGCCTTTGATAAATACAGTACAATAAAAGCCCTGTTAACATATTAACGGATTCTGTCCACAGAAACACGATTTAATCTAAAACGATACAGATAGAGGAGATGTTGAGGTGTTTAAAAAAATATGTTTATATTTTTTTCCATGTCTGTGACATATTCTAAATACACAGATCAGCCATACTATTAAGAGCACCACAGGGTGCCGAGGTGGTCATAATGTTATGGCTGGTTGGTGTATGTATACATTGAAACTGTAGTGATGTATGTATACATTGTGGGAAGATGAATAAGAGGCAGTAAAGTGCAATATAACCTGTTGTGAGTCTTAGGAATTTGATTTCATCACGTGGGTTCATGTAGTGCTGATGATGCAGGATGACAGTCACCAAAACTATTTCGTGAATTGATTTGGATTTTTGGACTTTTGTCAGTGAGAAGAGAAACAACGCCTCTTTTTCTTCTTGGTCCAGACCAAATGAACTGATCTACAAGTATGAAAGCAACCTTATAAGGGCCTTTCACACCTGAAAGTCTAAACCAAGCATTTCATCTGGTTAGTTTTAATTTGACATTGGAATTATGCACGCACACTTAACTGTACACTTATGTTCAACCTCATCACCTATACTTGCAATTGATTGGTTTGTAAACAGTCATGCATCTACCATTGACATGTTATCAATTCAAATTTTCTCTCTCATCCTGTCACAAATATAATGACACAGTTTTTAATAGGTAGCTGTGAAAGGGCCCTTGGAGTAAGTATGAAAACTGTAATTGTGAAAACTGTAATTGTTGTGAACTCATCAGTTAATTTAGTTTATTTTTCCAGAACAAAAGGCAATAAATCCAGATTTTATTCCCACCTACATCACATTCTGTACTGGTATAAGCTGCAGTTTGTAGCTCACCAGTATCACAGACAGCCCTTGGTGTGGTCAAAGTTCAGACCTGCCTACACCACATGTAACTCCAGAGTTATCATGTAAAAGGGAAGTGCCAGTAAAAGAAAAAGAGAAATAAGGTAAAAGTGGAACATGTTTGCATTTACTTTCCTACCATTGCAAATGCCTTTATCTTGACTCACATGTTAAAAAAAACCCTCTTGGATGCCCCTATGGTAGATAAAACATGATAAAGTGCCCTTTTTGGAAGCTTATCCCAACCCAGATTAAGTTGTTTCACCATAAAGGCATCACAGCTCTCAGCGTGCCACTCAAACAGCCTGAGTCTGCTGCTGCTGAGCACAAGAAAGCAGAAAGTTGATTAGTGCCTTTCTGAAAGACACTTAAACAGAATTATTTTCACAAAGTACGTCAATTTGTATTGTTGCATTCACATACGATGTTATTAAATATAATGAAACATGGCTGCCTCCATGGAGAAAAACAACAGCATTTTTTTTTGTGTCAAATGCTTAAAGTCCAGGTGAAACAGAAATCAGAGTGCTATTTGCTTCCACATATTGACGTGTTTCCTGTAAAAACAGCCAGCTAGGGAGGGATGTGTCGCAGTAGCCAATAACACTGTTTGTTACGTCCCCCCTGTTAAGCAGCTGAAGCGGACCCATTAGCTGACTGAACAGCACAGCAAGACCAGGACTGAACACAGCATCCGATGCTGACAGACGACAGTTTGACCCCAGGGACTTAAGTACTGAGGTGTTTTGTGCCGGTTTTGGCTCCTGCGACCGTGGGGCTCAGCCAACTAACTTCAAGTGCACGAGCTAGCTAGCTAACAGCATCTAACATTACTGTTGCAGACAATTCCTTTTTTAGCAACAAGCCCATCTGGAAACTCCATAAATCACCTCGGTACCATTGTCGTCAAACTGGCCTCTGTCTGTCTCAGAGGTTGTGTTCACCGGGAGATTGCTGAGCCCCGTTCGCTTGTGTGATAAAGTGATAAAGTTGTGTTTTTGTATGGTTACCAATGAGGTCCGGCCCCCAGTAACACTTAAACATCCATGCTCCGTTCCGTGCTGTTCGCTAGCGAGCCAACTAATGAATCTGTCCCTGTATCGCTAAAAGATTGATTGACAGTTGAATGTTTCTCAAAAATGTGTTTTCTAGATTCCTCTCTCCTCACCTTTTCCTTCCATCTCTCCTTCGTGGGAGTCATTAAGATGCAAGTGAGGGAAATGTGGGAGCGATTAGGGGAATCGTGATGTAGTACTCATAATTGCTCATTGCTGTTCAAATTCTTTGGAAGCTCCCTCAAAGGGCAGGGCCTTTTCTGCCAAATTTAACTGTAACAAACTGGTCAAAATGGTCAGTTCCTTGACATAGGTGTGTCAAATCACATAAAATACATTAGTAATCACAGTGGTATATGATTGTGTTCGTAGATCTAACCAGCAGACTCTTTGTGCCTGCTAACAAAAGTGATTCACACTATCCTCATCCACTCAGACGATCACAGGGCTATGATGTGGTTGTGTTTCATAAGTCTGAAATATTTGCAGTGATGATGGTGATTACCTTGTTTATTTTCACAGTAGTAGAACTGTCATGAGTCAGCTGAGGGAGGGGGGAATGATACAGTTGAAAAATGGTTAAATCACATTCACAGTTAATAAAACTGAAACCAAAGATATGAAAGGTCAAAAGTAAAGTTTGGAAACTTTGAACAATGGTTTGAAGTTAAAAACATGATTAGTATTGTTTGATATAGCTTATCACTCTGTTCTACAGATCTTATTGTCATCCCAAAAATATTAAAATGAAATAAAGCCTAAGAACTATTGCATTGGTTAACATACTAAGAGCTCTAAGATTCCATGTTTAGTCTCTGGACGTCTCTTAGTTTCTGACTTTGCTTATGTGTTAACCTAAATAAACTGAAACTAAACCTAAGCTGTTAGATGTTAGAGCCCAGTTTGCAATGCAAAAGGATACCAGGCCTGGTACCACGCAGCTCTAGAAAAGCTGCACTATGGCACTATGGGAGAGAAGTCGAGCTCACCCGGGCTTCAGGTAAGGGCTGCAACCTTACTTAGCTGTCGGCAACCACTCGCAGCACATGTAGCCTGCAAGTAGCTAGCTAAGGAAGATTTTGATCTTGGTTAAAAAAATGTAAAGTCAGCAGTGACTTGAAGCATGAGGTGTTTACTTTATTAACATTTAACTGTAACTACAATCTTTCACTAACCTTAATCATAGTGTTTCTGTTTCCTGAACCAAACCACAGAGATGCAGGCGCTTCAAAAACAAGAGACCAAAAAGAGGCGGACATGGGAGGGTGAATTGTGATCTGTGGAATCGTACAAAATGAATGTAATTTGTTGGATATGGCTGTTAAAATCTGTCTGTGTGCTTGCGTTTCTTGTACCATTGGACGTACCTTAAGCGATGTTGCTGCATTCTTAGATGTCAGATATAAACATGGTGAGTCAAATTTTGTCATGACCATTAGGAATAATGGCTAAAACAAAGAAAAACCAAGAAAGGCTACCGCTTTTATCCACATGTTAATATTCAAAGTTAAGGGGTAGGAGTACTGGCATTGCACATGGCCTCTTTGCATGAAAGGAAAACTGTTTTGTACTGCAGGGGTTTGTAACTCCATAATTTACAACACATTTAAATGTTTTACCTACCAGCTTGGTTTCCTTTTTCTCTAGAAAATTCTGCACCTGCAAATGATGGCTGGTCAACTGCCAAAGTGGCTGTCAGAGTTGAAATACTTAATTAACTCAAAGTGCAGTTTATTCAGTGTGATATAAATTGTAATGCATTAGCTATTTCTGGAGAATTAATTTTCCAGTCGTGACCACTTGTCATGTTTGGTGTGACAGTTAAATTTTGGAAAATAAGAATTGCACAGAGAACCTATTTGTTTTACTAATTCAATGGAAAGTGAGTCGAATCCTGCACTGACATGGGTGAAACCACACACACACACACACACAAATGTGACACAATGTGCTATTTTGAAAGTAGCTGAGTAGATAAGATTTGCATCGGTGGTGTGGGACATATACTGTGGCAACTGCAAATGTCAAATCTATTTTTGTGACTTGTTTTACACAAAGTTACATCTTACATATGCACATTTTATACATAATAGTATTACAAAAACTAATACCTGATAAAAATGGCTCCTAAAATGTGAATGCAAATAATAGCACTGGGTCAACATAATAAAAATCAAATTTCCTTAAATATTGTCCTCCAAATTGTCTCCTGACTTTGGTATACCAATGAGTCTAAATGATAATCTGATCTATAATCCATAGTCGCTAAAAAGCTTTTTAACTGGGGCTTTTAAAAAAAGGCTTTTGCAACTCATGTCAAGCTACACGTGAAGGGTTGAAAATGAGCTTTGGTTAAAATGGAGAAGCTTGTTGCTGTGGAAACAAGGCACACGCACACACTCTCTCACACACACACACACGCACACACACACACACACACACACACACACACACAAAGAGTTGTGAGGTTGTCTGGGAACATGCTGTCTTGTTCAGACAAACCGGACATCAGGCGGACATGTTGAAATTTGAAACTGCACAGTCATACTCCAACTGACGTAGTTGTGTATGATATCATCTGGAAGTGTTGCAATTCTTGTATCCCTGAATATGCGATACTGCTCTCTGTGCATTTATTTGTTTACTCAGTGGTTTTTATATTAAAAACAGGTCGACACCCTCATGTTGAGAACTCTTCTGATGAGCACACTGCAGGCCTACATTTGTAAGAAAATGAAATACTGTGTTCATGAAAAGGCCACTTATTTTATTTTATTTTATTTCATCAGACAAAAACATAACAATCATGATTGTGGCACACTAAGAGAAGTCGTGGAATTTAGATGTTTTTAAATGACAACAGGAAGATGATTAGATGTCACTGTCTACCGATACAGTGTACTTTCAATTTGGCTTTGTGTTAATATACAGTACATTGGTGTGGTCTCAGTTTAGGCATTTGGAGAATCTACTGAGGTCAAGTCTGATCTTGAATACTGCTCATATATGCAAGAAAAAAACATTTAGGGATCCCTGTGGGGAAATTAAAATGTAAAATATGAGCTGACAGAACAATACAAGAATGAGCTATAAAATAGCAGAAACATTAAAGCAGTGAAAGTTGCAACATGAGACATAAATATGAATATTATGAAAATAGATGCCGCTAACAATTTCAAGTAAACCTCCATTTAAATATGGAATATGAATGACAAGTTATGAAAGATGTAGTAGTAGTTTTTTGCAATGTAGTAGGCTGTATGGTTACGATATACTTGAGCAAGACTTCCAGGGAAATGTTGAATTTTGTCTTCCACATGAATTGGATTGCATTATGTTAGGGTCAGGCATATATAGGCTGATCTGTACTTAAAAGGGAGAAAAGTAACACATAACTACTTTGTTTCTTGCTCTAAGTAGTAACATTTTCTTTTTTCCTTTTTTTTTCTTACAAAGTCCTAACTAGTGGTCGACCAGTATGGATTTTTCAGTGACAGATGCCGATATGTAGAGAACAGGGCTGCCGATGCCCGTTATATGCCAATATCAAAACAAATGAAAGTCATGTATAATTCTTTTTTCTTCTACAGGAAATTTAAGAATATGTCTACAGCAGGATGCATGAGAGTTACAGTACATGGCTTGAAACCAACTTTTTTACCACCTTCCCAAAACTCACAAAGGGGGGTGCAAACATTGTTCCACCGTATCCACACTGAGAAGGCCCTCAACTTAACCCAGATGACTCTTGGATTTATAGGCAACTAGCTACAGGGTGGAGGTCTCCTGCATATTGGTCTGGTAGGAAATTGACATGCCTCAAAGAAGAGACCTGAGAACAGCCAGACCAATCCAAATAGACCTGAGGATAATTGGGCCCGATCCACAGTTGGTCTAGCATCGTGAGGCACCAACTAATCAGAGCTTAGCCAGACTGATTGGCACACAGCGGTACCATCTCTGATTAGACTGAATAGAACTCAAGTCCAGGTCTCGGTTATGTGTTGTGCTCCCTATCAACGCCACCGAGGTCAAAGTGAGTGCTTATTCACTGACAGTAAAAGCACATGTGTTTGGGTTTATCACAGTCAGTAATATCCAACTCTCAGGCGGTTCACAGTAGCTTAAGTGAATGTGTTAGTTACTCAGTCTTGAAACACTCATTTCAATTTGGTAGTGACACAGACTTTTGGCTTGTTAGCTTCGAAACACATGTCAGAGATTGAAAGTAAGGATTAAATGGAGATGACTAAAAGTCAAAATGACTTCATGAAGAAGAAACTTGTGAATTTAGCTCATTTTCCCAAAGTTGAAGGTTACTGTTGGAGCAGTTGGTAACAGCACAGAACAACCCATGTGGTTTTTGATGATTTGCAGGTGAAGGGATATCCAGCTGTCTGTTCAAACCAGGATTAATTTCTTTAAAAAGTTTATTTATTTATTTTTAGATTATAACCTTTTTTCTAAATGCATTTTGTTTTCAATCTCCTTTATGTATTACTCGGCAAAAGGCGTACAAAAGTCATTAAAGAGTCTAAATCTTTTACAGTAATTGCAGTGTTATTGCACTAATTTACAAGTATGCCACTGCAGTAATGCTTGTGTAGTTCCACCCATAACCAGGATTAGTTTATGGACCTAATATGTGAACATGGGTTTTAAAAGTATTTCTCATATAAGAAAAAGATTCACATTACAAAAAAAACCACAAAAAACCCCGAGCCTTTAAAATCTGACCTCTAATAACGGCCTCACTCTTATTTAACCACAAACCACAAAAAGTGTAATACTGAAATATTATTTTTCAGACGAAACCTTTAACTAAAGTGTCATTGTAATGTAATGTAATGTACCCACTAACAGCTGCCACAATCATTTGAAGGTATCTTATGTTCTTGTGTAGTTGTTATATATTTAAACATGATTTTCACACAGTCAGTTATCTGATTGACCTTCAAGATGACACCAGACACGCCAGGAATATCTACAAAATGTGTTTACAATCCCTTTACCATTATCAACTTGTGTATACAATGAACCTATGCTCCCTTTCCCCCCTCTCTCTATCTAAATACAGCCACAAAATCTCTGCTGTTTATAAATCTGTACAAGAATAGCCCAGCCAATCACACGATACAACAGTGACAGGTACACAAAATCATTGCCCAATCAGCTGTCGCATTAATGTTTGCAAGATGAGTCACAGTGGCTAAATAGAGGCAGGAACCTTATTGGTGGGAAGAGTCCTGAGTCACCAGGCAACAGTTCCTCATTGGTAGAAACTCTAACAAATGACAAGTGAGAATCTTTCATGCTCAAAGTGAGAACCAGTTTAGGAGGGAAAAAATGAATGAGAGGGGGAAACATATTTTACTTTAGCTAAGATTAGCTCAAATTTTGAAGTGGACTGCCTGTTTATGAAGCAGTTTGGTACATTTACAGGAAAGTGACAAATGTCCCAAACAAGTAAGAGTTGAGAGTCGCCTCTGTATTATATTACCAGTCCCGATAGCGTGTTGCTGGTATTGTTTTCACCTTGCGAGTCTGTACGTGTATGCATTTGTCATCATGTCAAAATGTGGTCCTGGAGACACCTACTGTAGCAGCGACTACCACAGAGGGGATTTTGGCAGGTGTTTATAATGTATGTCGGCAGAGTTTTTCACCGCAATAGTGTCAAAACCTGCCAGATGCAGTCAGGAAACCATACAGTCTGTAGTTGAGATCACAATTAAGGCCCAGTTTAAAGATGGGTGTGGCCCGACTGTGTAGTAATGACTAATCATTATGTGTACTGATGTGATCCCATCGCAAAATGGTCTCTAGTTTAGAGATGTGTATGACAAACTACAGGTATACTAATACTTTTTACCTGTTTATTTAAACTGTTTGCCTCATTTATACTTCATTTCAAGTGTCTCATATTCAGATAAAAGCAAGATGACCTTTTAAACACTTTCACTTTGCCACATACATATACACGTCTCTGTTGTCCAGATCACAAATCTGACTGCAATCCATCTTAGTTTTCCCGCTACATGCAAATCAGGGTCGACCCTCCTCCAGTCCAGGACTTCAAACTGTTTGGTAGCGGCCAAAAATGCCAGAAGAAGAGAAAATTAAACAGTTTAGCTAGCTATCTAACAGTTATCTGTAACCAAACACAAACGCGTGAATTAATCCTATTTATGAACTACAAACACAACAAAAGTTTTAGTGTCTCTAACTCACGCCACTCCCTCACCCATACAGATCAATGCCCTCTCACCCTCACAGATCATTCATTGGTTGAACTGATAAGGGATCAGACAAATGCTACAGCAGCTCAGTACGCCTTGTATTTGATGGTATGTGTAGTAATCGCTGGAGACGTTTTACCTTGTTGCTTTACTGAGACAAGGCACAATGGTTCAGTTACAGATGACTTGGATTCCCCTAGCTAAATAAGTTGTGGTGAATTATTAGTCAACTATTAATGTAGCAATTAGAGGTTTCGACCACATCTTATGTCCCTCATTACAAGATGTAGTTGAAACCTTTAAAACAAGCTAGTAAGTGGACCTTGAGTTTAAATTTAGATTTTTCAAGTACTGTCCCCATGGTCAAAAATGAAGGTCTAGTATAAACCCTTTATAAAGTATGCCTTACAGAGGAAAAGACCAAGCAGATTTCCGATGTTAGTGCCATTTTTTAACAATTTTGTATCACAACAATTGGGTGAAGGATGGATGTCCGTCCACATCACTTCACTGCTTCACATTCATGCAGTAACACACATTTGCGGCTCGGAACTGCCGCTCCCAACCGCAAACCTTCACCGGCTCCACTTCTCAACCCCACCTCTGTTTTTCATTTACAGTGATCCCATGACCTGCCAATCACAACCCCACCTCTTCAACCTCCAGGCTACCACTGTCCCAAAACACACATATTGGGCAAGTTTCTGACTTCCTCTTGACACAGAGGGCACCTGGCGAACAAAAGCTTGGTCTGTATGTCGCCCACTGTCGCCCACACCAGATGGGATTCTTTTTTTACATCTTTGTTTCAGCAGAGGTTTTCAGTTATATGCTGAAGTTTCCATTCAACAATTTGTGGTTTTGAATAAACACTAAGCTCTCATCTAAAGAGGCAGCTAATGAGAGCCACATCCAGACTTTCTCCCCTCTGTTTGGTTTGGGTTTTGGTGGTAAAAATGAAAGTATGGTAGGGATGCCAATAAATAGAATAAAAGGAAGAATAAAAGTTTTGATTTATACTGTAAATTAGACTTTTGTTAGCCCTGAAAACATCTTTGTACACTTTTAAAGCTGCAGCTTAATTGCACTGTATTTACCTTGAACAAGTTAAACAATGTCAAGTCAACTCAATTTTGACTCAAATAAAAAAATCTGCCTATGATGGTTTGAATATATAGGAATCAGTGTTTTTGTTACATTTGAATGAGCCGTTTTATCGTCACACGCTGCAGGTCACCATTCATGGAGTCCGCCACATGAAACCGCCATGTTTCTACAGTAGCCTGGAATGGACCAACCAAACACTGGGGGAAGACAGGGCCTTTCGTGTTTTTTTTGCAATCTGCAACTTCACCACTAGATACTACAAAATCTTACATACTGGTCTTTTAATAAAGTTTTTAAAAGGCAAGAGAAATCATCTGTTTTGTGGCAGCAATACAAAACTTGGCCAAATTAAAGGTCCAGTGTGTTGGATCTAGTGGCGTCTAGTGGTGTAGTTTCAGATCGCAACTGACTCGCTACACTACACTTCCAAGCATGAAGGAGAAACCACGATATGTGTCAAAAATTGTTTTGTCCCTTCTGGGCTACTGTGGAAACACGGCAGTTCAACATGACAGATGTAGGAATATAATGACAACATAGTTACGCATATTATATTCCTTTTGTGCCTCCTTAATGTAAAAACACACTAGACCTTTAAATCTGTGTCTGTTGTCTCTTCCCAATACAGCAGGGAAGAGATAACATCAGTGTCATCAGTCCAGTTTCAGTGGAAAACACTAGCAGCACTGGGACTCAATCTATCTGAATATTTCATACGAATAGATGAAACCTAATAGACGTCGCACTGTTCACAGACTAACCAATTTTCTAGACAAAGTAGAGTGCAGGAGAATAGTTTGTAGTTTGTTCACCTCCTTTAAGAGGTTACTGTAGCTGTGTTTGTTAAGACACATTTACGTGGTTGTAACATTTTCTTTAACATTTGCAGAAGTTGGAGATGTTAGTGGTTACAGAAGTTCCCTATTCTTTTTAAAAATATCCTTAGTGTTTAAAACACTCGAAACACAGGAGTCTCCTGGATAACTTAAAGTCAAACTGAATTAAAAATCATTATGGTATATGTTTCATTACTTTTTCAAGACATGATGAAATCGTCCTATGGCAGCAATTGACTGATATGAACTGACATTGCTCTGCAACCCTGTCTCCTTAAATTTACATATGGATTTTGAACATTAGCTAAATTAAAGATGTCACTTTTATATTTTAACCATCTTCAAAATTAGGTTGTCTTGTCAACATAGACGATAGTAGAAGAGACTGGCTTTAGGATTAGGTCAATAAATGAGAGCAGCCATACGTCACTTTCTTGTCTTCAAAATTACCATGCCCCCTTTGGGGTGAAAGAAGCGTTGTAAAAGTGCCTTGTGGCACCATACCTAAAAACGTGTAATTCCCCAAATGGCGAACTTTTTTCAATATCTCTTTGTTTTTTGTTTAATTTGGGGTAAAGGGAAATGGGTGATTAGAGCAGCATTAGCGGCTTTAGCATGGAAAACCATGTCTGAGCAGGCAAAGGAAAGAATGATGAGAAACAATGAGAGAAATCCCAATCACAGTCAATACCCCAATCACACACACAATAAAGCGTTATGACTATGAGAGGAATTTTCTGGAATTGCAGTGCAGATAGGGACAGGAGGTATGGAAGTGCATGTTTATGGATGTTTAAGAGCAGGCTGTTTATTTCTGTTATTTGAATGAGAATCAGAGGTATAGCTTAGCTGCCAGGTGCTTTCAGATGGAAAAAGCATGATGAACTAACATTATCTAACTCAAAACACATACTGAGAAGCAAGAGATGTTGAAAAGTATATAAAACATAGAGTAAAGAAAATGTAATAATACTTTGTAGATAAGATATCAATAAGATCAACTTTAAAGTTGCCAGTTTGAGGAAAATACTCCTTCCTAAGGCAGGCCCCTCCAATGTTTGCCCATTTCCCTTATGGAAAGGCCACCAGGGCATTTAGAGACAGCTTGTTAACATTTACAACCGTAGACTTGACAGATTATAGATATAGGAGGCTCTTTTTAGTGATTTATTAACATTTTAATTGCAGGTGCCGTTCAATAATGCACTACATCAGATCTATAATGCATTAATAAATTATTTATTAACTATTAATAAAACCATTAAGGGTCCCTTATCAGAAATTGGCACTAAACACACTATTTTGTTTAAGCTTCTGATAATGTTCACAGATTCATCTTCACTAATTGGCAAGTAAAATTTAATTTGATTCATTTCTTGGTAACGGGAACTTTTTATTCTTATTTCTACCAGAATGTCAAGATATACAAACACTGATGTGCTCAATACAAATATACACTACTACCAGCAAACATGTGGCCCATGACTGCTGAGTGACATGTTGTATATTCATTGTGTTTACCAAATTCTGGGGTCAGCCATGGCCCCTCCCCTGTGTGGAAAATGAGGAATCAGACACACAGGCTATACACAGAAAAAACTGGACTTTTTATTGTTGTATCATCTTTGATATAAAGAATCAAAGACCAGTCTGATAATTACCGTCAGATTACCATTTTGAGCAACTAACATGCAGAGTTTCCTGCTGCTGCTTTAATTTCCCATTCTGGTTTTTCTGCACTCTGACTCAGAACTGGCACATGCCACTTTCAGTTCAAGTGTTTCTGATACTTTGAAGACTGTTATTTATTCCATATACAGTGATCAGCATAAATGAATACACCCCCTTTGAAAGGTAAGATTTTAATCAATATCTCAATGAACAATTTCCAAAATCTTGACAAAACTGAGTTTCATAGAACATTTGTTTAACTCATAACATGAAAGTATGGTGAATAATATAACTTAGATTACAAAATCTTCAGTTTTACTCAAATTAGTTGATGCAAAAATAAATACACCCCAAAACAAAAACTACTATGTCTAGTATTTTGTATGACCTCCATGATTTTTAAGGACAGCACCAAGTCTTGGCAACATCTATCTTTTTTGAAATATTTTTTGGGGGCTTTTATTGCCTTTATTACAGTGACAGCTGAAGATAGATAGGAAATGGGGGGCAGAGAGAGGGAATGACACGCAGCAAAGGGCTGCAGGTCGGATTTGAACCCTGGGCCGCTGCAGCAAGGACTCAGCCTTTGTACATGGGTCGCCAGCTCTACCCACTGAGCTATCCAGGTGCCCTCTTTTTCCATTCTTTAAGAACAACCTCTTTTAAAGCCTGGATGCTGGATGGAGAATGATGCTCAACTTGTCTCTTCAGAATTCCTCATAGGTGTTCGATTGGGTTCGGATCAGGAGGTACTACTTGTTCAATACATACTTGGGCACTGAATCACTTTCACCCTCTTCTTTTTCAGAAATGCAACAGTGGCCTTAGATGTGTGTTTAGGATCATTGTCATGTTGGAAAAGTGCACAACGACAAAGGGCACAGTGATGGTAGCATCTTCCCTTTTGATATAGAGCAGTACATCTGTGAATTTGTGATACCATCAATGAAATGCAGCTCCCCGACACCAGCAGCACTCATGCAGCCCCACATAAGGACACTGCCACCAGCATGTTTCACTCTGCCTACATGCATTTTTCTTTGTACTCCTTACCTTTTGGGACGCCATGCAGTTTTGAAGCCATCATTTCCCAAAAGATTTATCTTGGTCTCATCACTCCAGAGTATAGAGTCCCAGTAGTCTTCATCTTTTTCAGCATGGGCCCTGGCAAATCCTTGGCGTGCTTGTTTGTGCATGCCATTCCTCTGCAGAGTATGCCGTATTGTGTCACAGGAAACCGCAATGAACAGGGCAGTTTTCTTCAACTCTTCTCATCAGAAGGCGCTCCTGTTTAGGTCTTACCTTCAGTGGATGGCCTGGACGCCTCTGTGAAATGGTTGCAGTTCCATCTTTGTTAAATTTTTGTATCATTTTTGCTTCAGTATTCTGACTGATAAGTAAAGCTTTGCTGTCCTTCTTGTAGCCTTCACCATTCTCGTGTACAGAATTTATTTTTACTTTCTCAGGTCTTGTGACATTTTTCTTCTGTGTGGTGCCATTGTTGACAGCATTAAATGGGAAGGTGTTTTCTTTGTTAAGTAACGCCCTTTTATAGTCAACTGTCTGCTGGACACCTGTTTAATGAATAATTAGACTCACCTGTGGTTGAATTCTTGTTAATTAGAATTTTGTAGTCTAAAATTTAGCTTTTCTCCTTAGACTTTTAGAACATTTTACAACATGGTCTTGAATTAATTTGTGAAGAAAATTACTTTTTTGTGTGTGCAAATTAACAAATCTTGCTTGCAATCAATGGCCCACATTTCTGGGAGTATTTTGAAGTATAGTATCCCATAGAAAATGTTGATTCTGAAAGGAAACTAAAGGTTTTCTGACAAATCTGTTGGGGTGTAGTCATTTATGCTGAGCACTGTATTTATTATTGTTTAAAGGCTACTATTTAAAGACACAGCACAGTGTGTGAAATGATGCAGGCTTCTGTTGTTCTAAACTTCTCTGCTACACAGAAAGTGATGTTTACCATCCACAGAAAGTGAAACTAAGAAAATGCTAAGGAAATATGTGTCACCACCAGAGTATGAGACATATGGGAAGTGCAGGACAGATGAAAACCAATGGGCTATTTGAACTGGTGTCTTAGACACTGTCCTAGAACATTTCATAAAATGGCTTTTAGTTGAGGTAGAAGGAAGATAACTCAAGTTTCTGCATGTTTTAGAGCAGGTAGTTTTACCCACTGATTTAATGGGAATAAGAAGCGGTTTAACTGCCAGGTACTTTCAGATGGGACTGAAAATTGTGAAACAGCAAAGTTGACTGATATTTATCAGATTCAAAATGAGAGGCACTGAGGTAAGAGAGGTCATACAGTAATACACCGTATACTATAATATATTGACTTTTAAAAATATGTACAATTTGACATCTGTCATGAATTGACATTTTGTAGTGAATGTACATAGACGTAGAAATTAAAATAGGATAAGAAAATATGATTCTTGTGGATTGGTGGTAGACTGATCTTACTTACAATGTTTGTTTTCAAGCAGTGGAATAAGTATTCTGATCTTTTATAAAGTAAAAGTAGAAATACTACAACATAAAAAAATACTACTTTATTAAGTATACTTAAATATATTATTAAGATAGATAATGGACTAATTTTGTAATTGATTGAAAAAATTCATTTACTGATTCCAACTTCTCAGATGTGAGAATCTGATGTGTTTCTTTCAGTTTTGTTTTTACTGTGCAAGGGAATTTTATTTTACTTTGTCATATACTGTTTCTCTTAATGCTCTGAGCCAGATCTTCCTTAAAGAACCTATGAAACTCAAAGGAGGAACTTCATCAGGAACCAACTATGCCACCTTGCAATCACTGCAGAGATCTCAGATTAACTTTAGACAAAGAACTCTCTGATTGGAAGAGACATGAAGGCGGGGCTTGCAGTGTGGTGTGACTACCCGTAAATGGGGAGGGATCCATATGGAAAGTACCTGAAACTTTTAGCTAGACCAGGAGTCAGGGCAGGGTCAAGTGTATTCAGCTTTGTGTGTATGGTCATGTGCCTGCAGGCTTGCCCTGTGGTGATTTCAGTTAACCTAGGGGTAAAAATGTTTTTCATCAGTGAAACGAAATGATTTCAACTGAACATCACAGGTTTTCTATGTATATTAAATATTACCATAATGTAGCAATTTTTTTTAATGTTTTTTGCTCTATTTTCAAAGGAAAGGTGAGTCATATGCTCTTCATCAGAATAATCACCTGATCTGATGAGGAGCTTGTTGCATGACATACTGTGACCTGTGTGTTTAATGAATCGTAAAAGCACAGTCACACATATGGTATGCTATGTTGGCACAGGCTCATTGGTAGAGAATGAAGTTGTAGAGCCAAAAAGTGAAAGACAGATTGGCTTTCATCATGAATTTAACTCTTAGATTGATTGAAAAAATTAGAGATAAAGAGACAGACTTCCAGACGGAGAGACAGACAGTCAGACACTGACATTAGTGCGGCCATGCATTGTCTGCCTCAGTGACACATACTTTCCATGATGTGGTTAGATGTGGTTGACCTGACTGTGAGATGGCTCTGCGTTTGCATCAAAACATCTGCTATTACAGCAAAACATCAGAAAAAGAGCATTTTTTGATTCTTTTGAAAATATTTTTGCCTAATTTGGCTGTAAATAGCAGGAAAGGACAGGGAATCCCTCGTGCATATGTAGAATCCCATGCAGCAGTGTCAGACTGTGCCACTACCATTAAAATATATAGAGGTTATTATAGAATGCAAATACACCGAATGGTTATTGCTATAAAAATACCACAAACGGTACCAAAAGTAGGGTTTGATTTAATTATAATCCTTTCTTGAAAGGTTATTGGGCTGAAATGATACAGTAATATCATTAAGTACGTTTAGCACCTTCAATTTGTGTCTGAATGTACATGTTTACTGTAGGACTGTGTCGTATATTTTAGCTAGTTGCAGTAAAGGCAATCAACAATGTCCAGCTCCATAATAGTGGAAACTCCCCCAGATTTAAAACAGTCCACCTGTAATCCTTGTTAATGGTCATGTAATCTTTTACCTACCATTCATACACATTAGTCAGTGCACATAAAAATGGTGTCCCACTCTAACAATCGCTATATTTACTTTATGAAGTGCTGCCTTAAATGCAGCAGTGTCACAATGAGAACAAAAGCCAGTGGGAGTAACACATCCATATCCACAGCTGGACATTCTTGAAATCTAAATCATCAATAAAAAGGGAATTGTGAAACTTTTTCTCTCTAAAGAAATGTTTAGCAAGGTACTTCGACCTCTACATGGGGACTGACAACAGATGAATGTGTATATGTCATTTCCCAAATAATGCGTGTGACCTTTAGAAACTGTAGCTGCCTGCTGTGTTGTTGATTTTTAACATATTTACTGTACATGTGCAACTGTTTCCATAGAAAGATATACTCAAATGTACATGAGCAGTCCAATTACCTCAGTTTGTGGTTAAGCCATGAGTCATGAGTTGAATTCTGATGCATGAACTTACAACAACTCACTACATGATAAACACCACTTCCTCGTATGGACAGTCTTGGTTTGCATTTCTGGGAAATTAAGAGGGCACCCTGAGCATTAGCAACATATTTTTCTCACTTTTCCTGTTTAGTTCCTCTTTCTCTTTGAAAGCTCCATTTCCAGTATGTTTGTACTGTGTTTACTTCTACAAACTATAGGTGTGATGTAAAAATACTAATTGATTGACAAAACACATTATTGATCATCCTTCAGACACATAAGTATTGTCTGATCTGAGGCCCCAATCAGTAGGATGACATTATCAGTGCCTTCAAAAACAATTAAAAACCGCTTACAAATGTCTTGCTTATTGTTAATTGACTGATGTTTGAGCCTCACTGTTCAGTATGATGTGCAGAGGTCGACACTAGAAGAATGTTTTCACATTTATCTGCTGAAGAGAGAAAGTTTCTCTGTGTTCACCAAAATCTAAGTTCAGTGTTTTGTGATGCTTCAACTGGGGACCTTTGCTGTCACAAGGTTACAATAATAACTATCTGGTTAAGGTTTCGAGAACAATGCTGAATTGTTAAAAGAAACCACCATTGACTGCAGTGTGGGTATGAAAACAGGAAGCAAACAGTGGTCTCCAGTGTGAAAGTATGATGTTCTGTTGACCCACCGCAACCTCCTTTCTCCGCGGACTGTGTCGCTCAAACAACATCACACTGGACAAGAGTCATAATTAATAAGTGAGTAGTATCTGCTGGAAATAAGGAAGACTCATTCTGTGAAATTAAAGGCTAATAGAGAATCACTGAAGATAAACAGGACACATTTCTACTGTCTCTGAGCATTTGCTTTCTACTAAATATTTGACTTCTATTTGGTTCTTTTAACATTTCCAAGAGTAGCTTGTTTGAGCTGAGTCGGTGTATTCTGTATTCTTCTGTTGTGAAGTCATTCCTATACTGACTCAAATTTGAAGCAGCAGAGCCAAAAATATTCCCATTTTCAGTCTCATGTATGAGTCAAGGCCCCCAAAGACACAGAATCCTCCATTTCCCATAATGCAACATAATATGAGTATTTCATCAGAACCTCCCTGCTTGGTGAATACCCGTGTCCAAGTCCACACCCACAGATGGGGCCGACTGTCGAATTGAAATTGAATTTTTTCAGACTTGGGAAAGCTCCTCCAGATTAACATTATAAAATGGGCTGAGCTGTCATTTTCAGTATTTTTCAGTCAATTTAAAAAAAAATTTATTGCAGGGCAGCCCAACATTGTGCCACACATAGCAAGACAAAGCAACCTGATGCGATGCAAAAACACGAAAACAAGACAACAGCACAACGAAGTGCAACGCTTTGCAACAAAGACCCTCAAAGCAACACTGTATATCTAAAATAAACAGTAAATGAAGACCCTTATCAAAGATGTTGCACAAGTCTTTCAACTTTTTACTTTAGTCAGATGTATCTCACATTATTTTCCCCAGAGTTCAGCGAGAAAAATCAATTTCAGGAAGGTGAAGCTGTTTAGTTGCCTGAGGTGATGGAGCAGCTTTGATATCTTTGTTTTTGAAGATATGACACTGTGGTGGAGTTTGTGCAACAACACCTGATTTTAAACTTAAGTGGGGTTTAAAAGGTCTTTCACCAGCTTCACAGAGATTAGACCTATTTGTCTGCACAGCTGCTTTACAGTTTTACACACTAAGTCGAGTGGCTGATGAAATATTACAGAGTGGTGTAATGAGGCACATGGCAGGAGAGGAAGAAGTCTTGTGATAGGAAATCCTAACGTGTGTTAACGAAAACCTTCATGTGTGAATTTGTTGATCCAATAAAGCTGTTTTGTTACAGGACTTTCACACATTCCTTAATGTGATATGTGTTATAATTTTATTTCATGTGGTAAAAATTAAAGCTATTTTTAAATCCGTTTCAGATTAAGTAGCAAATGCATCACAGCTGGACTTGTTTGACTCCCTTTCATTAAAGAATCACTGAAATAAGTCCAAACTGAGCAGCATTTCAACTGGAAAAGCTCCATTTGCAACAGTTTGCAGCATCTTTCTTGTTGAAAAATATGTGTCCTTCTGAGGGTGTGCAATGACTTACAGCATTATTTTACAGCATTTAGTCAAACTCGGTGGGTGTAATGGAAGTTAAATTCACCATTGCATGGTGGAAACCTATAGAAGCCATCACACTGTGTTGCCAAAGCTATCACTGCAACTTGGGGTAAATTCTTCACTATTAAACACATATTTAAACCCTAATAGCAACAACACCACTTTTCTGGAACATTACCAGTGTACCATAGTGCACTATTATCTGGGCTGTAGCAAATATTTCATAAATACTGCGGTCATGAGTCCAAGTCCACCCGCTGCAAAGATTTTTTTATTAAATTAATTTGCTTAACTCTCAAACCGTGCACTGTATTTGACAACATGAAATTCAAAATAATGTTTCAAATTGTTCTTCACGTTGCCAGACACTGGAGACACCGGCCCTGAAATACCCACCATGTGTAGGTTTTAACAGTACAATATAAAAGCAGTCAGAGTTGCTAAAACCTCCCAAATTCCAGGAACAATCCTAAGAGCATGACCTCAGTGTCAATAGTAGCTACAGCCCTGACACCACTATGATATTGTGATTTTTTTAGAAAGTTACCATTAGAGTAAGTAAGTAAGTAATTCAGTTAAACTCTGAGCAAACCTTATTTTTCTGCAAAACATCTTCATCCTAAACCAGAACATTTGAAAACTGAAAAGTTTCTAATAAGAGTCATTTAACTTTTCTTAAACCAAACGGGAATAACAGCTTCTTTTGTCTGGGGGAATATCATGAGACAGAATAACACTGGATCTCGCTGTGAGTCACTGGATGACGTGTTTGCTCTGTTAACTGCCAGCGATTATATGTTGTGTGAGACCAACCTGTCATTAACCCAGAGGGCACAGAGGCAGCAGTAGCATGGGCTGAGCACCAAACTTCCCCAAACAAAGTTAAAACTGTTAATTTGGATTTCCAATTTCTTCTACATAGTGACATCAAAATGTAAAAATAAATCTATTTTAGTGCAAGTGTTGTCATCTTAATGTTTGGTGAGATGACGCAATTACATACCTAAAGCATTTATAAGCGACAGTTCTGCATTTGTCAGATGTCAGCTGACTTCCTGAATTGTATGTAGGTGCTTTTGCCCTTTTGCCCTCCCAGACTCGCATGACATTTGCCACATTTATATGTCATGTTTACTGAGCAAAAGAAGTGGCGCTATGTTGTAAGAAAGGACCACGTACAACACTTGTGACTGTGTGAGCATGAAAAGCTTAATTTGAACTTCCAGGTCCATTTAGGCCTGACAGAAATGATTTCTGTCGTCTCTGTTATCTTTGCAATGTCAGTGTCAGCAATTCTGCAGCTGTTTGCACAGACAAATATTTGATCCTGTGTTTGTAAAGTGAAAACTTCCTACCATGCAAATTTCCCATGTGCTGTTTTGTGTTGAAGACAAAGGATCTTGTGTACCTGTTTCAGCCTTCACGCATTGTCTTTCTCCTGTCATAGAAAAATGAAGGCGGGAGGGGAATCTTTAGAGGAAGGGTTTGAACAATGTCAGCAAATGGTCATGTCAGGGCCTTATACGAGTATATAGGACACAGAAAATTGCACATACATGTTCACTTTTATCCACCTGGTCTTCAGGGGATTTTGTGATTTTATTTTCTGATCTAATAAAAGAGCCTTAAAAGACTTTTAAGGCTGTAACATGACAATGCTGCTGTGTAGTCAGTAGTATAGCAAAATAACATATATACAAATCACACTATGGGCTTTAAAGTCCTCTCATTGTTGGCCTTTTCAACACACACATTTTAAACTAAGTTAGAGCCTGTGCAATCGCCCACATTTCATTCTCACAGGTTTCACAAGAAAGCAGAAATGCCATGACAATGATCTGTATGTAACTTACTTAAACTAAGCTGGGTGCAGTCTTTGGGCCTGTTCGTAGCATTTCCTATTCGAGGAGCAGAGGGTTTGTGGGATGTTGGAGCCGTAAACAGGAAGTCAAGCTGAGCACAGGAAGTGCATCACTCAAACACAATTTATCATTTCCAATAACCCAGTTCAGTTTGTGGCCTTTACGGTAAATTACAAGTATACAGACACAACAAGTACCATGGCATGGCAATTTCTTACTATTTTTTTTCTACATTTACAAAGTCACTTTTTCATGAAAAAGACAAATCAGATGAATCTAGTTTTAACCTTTCATCCCCTATTTATTTAAATCACATTTATAATGGTTTTGCACCTTTTATCCACATTTTTGTCTGTGGCTCTCAGCCCCAGTTCCATTGGTTCATAGATCACAAATCCTTAAAAACAAGTCACAAATATATAGTTTCATTTTTTAGGGCATTTGTTGGGGACTATTTTTAGCCACAGATTAATAGATATTTGGTACAGTAGAGAGTATTTACAGCAGCAGGCCATTGTATGTGGGACTGACTCAAAATAGTTGAATCTGTTTTTTGACAACAACTCCAGATACACTGACAATATTTGTTAGTAGGATTTGTCTTTTTTATTTTTTTGTTGTTGACAATAAGAACAATATTGAGTTGTGAAGTGGAAGAAATTAATGGTTCCATTTCCCATAAACAATGTTGTGTGACTCACTTCTACAGCTTGGATCAGCATGAAACAAAGGTACAAGCCTGGGAACGTAAAGATATTTGGTGTAGAAGTTAACTACTACTACATACATGAAAGTCTTGACGATCTTCTCATTTAACTCTTGGCAAGAAATCAAATAAGGGGCAGTTTTTCCCCAAAGTGTCAAGTTATTCCTTTAAGTTGACTGGCTGGGAAGTCATTTGGTCCATTACTTTATTTGACTCAGGTTAGTTTGGATGACTGGTTGGTTTCAATGGTTGACTAATTAGGTTGGTATGCAAACTAATTTGTTGTTTGGTGTGTTTGCTTGCTGGTTTATTTGGTTTGTGTGGATTCATTTTAACTGGCCTGGAGAGGTTTCATTGTTAGCCTGTCTAGCTCGGGTTGGGTGTATTTGATTTGGTTGTTTCAAATTGGTTCCTGTTTGGGCTCTCTGTAAGTGGGTGCTTTGTGGTTTGGTTTGGCTTTCTCTAACATGTTTTGTCCAGGCCACATTTGCTCGGGACTGTTGTGATTAGTCTCATGGGGGAGCATGGTCTCCCGTATCAAGTTAGTTTGGACAAGATTGAGTTAAATTGCTTGTGTCTGTCTGTTCTCTTACATTTCACCGCTTTCCTTTGCTGCGGACTGTTTAAGTTGGTTTTATTTCCTTTACTTTGGTTCACTTGTGGTTTGTCCCCTCTTTAGCTTGGATTTGTTAGGTTGACTCTGGAGCGGCTGGCTTGATTTGCCTCGATGACTATGGTGTGTATACGTTGGTCTGAACTACTACAGAGCTGCATATCTGCTTCACTGAGGCTGATGTAACACTGAGCCAAAGAGCTGCAACACTGCTCCTGACAGTGCAGTGCTGCTCACAAATAGAGATGCTTTGATACGAGACAAAACAAGCTCATATACTGTATTTGCATGGATGCACGCACACACACAGACACACAGATTCTTTCAGAAATCAACAGACGTCTGAGGAGGGAGAAGAGGAACTTTTTTGCAGCGGCACCCATCAAAGGATGTCACATATCATAGGAAGTACTCTACATTTTTAAAAAGAAAGAAGCAGGGTCACATGACGTAAGCTTCTATGGAAACATGTCACAGAGAAAATATTGCAGGAGAAATGCAAAAAAACAGCTGCCATGAAAAGAACTTTAACTGTGTATTAACATTCAGCTAAAATCTGCTTTTGCCTCTGTGTCTCTCTCTGTGTGTGTGTGTGTGTGGGGGGGGGGGTATTTCCACTTCCACTGAAGGCCTGTTGATGAAACCCAAGACAGGGAAAGGATAACTTCCTTAAAACAGAGACACTTGTTCTTGCACAGGGGACTGTAGAACAAAGAATAAAGAAAATAGAATAAAATACAAAGCAATGAAATGCAGTGAGATAGAACAGGAATCATATATACAATAAATGGAGCGACGGCTGCTAGCTAGTTTAGGCAGTCAACCCAAGCTGCACTGCTATACACACATGATATGCCTCACTCTCCATAATCACAAACCAAGCACACCTTTCCAATCTGGCAGTCTATTTAAGTAGCAACATTTTCCAGCTCTCCCTCTGCTCAGTTAATGAATGTGCATGTTTCTTAAAATAAACAAAATCTGTGACATGATTGACAGTTTAACTGGGTGGCGAGTGGTAGGTCTCTGTGTCTGTAGTAGATGAGGGTTCCTTACTTTATTTAGGTTTTTTGAATTGATTTTGAATTTGAATTTGGGAAAGGAATTCTGATATCTAAACACACAAAAATGTTCCTTGTACACAGATTTGACTTACAGTAAGAAACAGCAGAACAATTAAAACACACATAGGATGAGAACTTGAACTTTTTATTTCACTGTAACTCAAAAGAGGTAAAACCTAGCACCACAAAAAGCAGAACTACTACAAAACTTTCTTTTAACACCAGGGACGGCTGGTATATATGGGCTAACAGGGCTAAGCCCTCCCTATCTTTTACAGTAAAGATGAAAAACTATTATTAAAAACCTTAGGACATATTGTTTTGAATTTTGGTGGATCCTAGAGCAGCAACAGCAGTTACAGAAAAAACACAGGATATATAATATATCTTAGGTTTTTCCTATGAGTGGGCTTCATTTTTACAGCCCAAGCACAGTAGCGTAAGCTTCCATTCAAATATGATTGACAGGTGTCGTGACACGCCCCCTTCATATGCTGCCAATTTGGGCTACATTCATTCAGTCCAGTGACCTTTGACCAATCACAATGCAGTAGCTACAGTACAGTGACCTTCGACCAATCACAGTGCACTGTACAGTACAGTGAGGCTAGTTCATAGTAGAACGTGAAGTGAGCAACTGTGGCAATGGCGGGCGTTAGCATGAACATAAATGGGGTGGATTATTTACTTTCTAATCAAAAGTCTTTGGAGGAAAAATTGGAAGTAAAGAGATTGGGGACACATCATCAAAACGATGTTCAAATAACACAAAAGGACAAACAACAAAATTGTAACTTTGTTGTTACGTGGTTTCAGCGAAAGGACTGGCTAACGGCAAGTGTAGCTAGAAATTCACTTTTCTGTTTCCCATGCTTGCTTTTTGGAGGCTTGGACCCAACAAGGAATTGTGGATTTAAAACATTTATCCGAGCCACATTGGAAATAGCGTAAAGTTGTCATTGCTGGGTAAAGTGAACATCGCCTGTCAGCTTTATGAGGGACACCGCATCCTGTACAGGGACACAACGAGCTGGTAAAGAAAAAGAGGAATTCACTACCATGGATTGTGGACTGTATTCAATTTTGTGGGGGACATGAGCTCTCCCTGCGGGGGTCCGATGAATCTCCCACTTCACTCCGGCGGCGACCAGTTCTCTTTTTTAGACAGTCAATCAGCCGATCACTTGTCAAACACACAGGTTGCCAAGTACACGTCTAAGACCACAGATTCTCTCAAAACGAGACAGGCCCTAGAGAATTTTTCATGCTCCATATCTGAGCTGCTGACCACAGATGACAACCAGCCACATCCAGATGCGGACACAGCTGCAGCCGCAACGCTGTGCAGGATGCGGCCGCACAGTGCTGTGTCATAATGGTCGAGCAGTCAAAGGCTCGCTTTGAGAAAGCCAGGCACTTGGTGTCTTTCAAACTTATTGACCCTGAACTCTTTTCCGCTGTTTAAGAACACTTTCCCGCAGAAGCAGCTGGACATTGCATGTGAACAGTACCTAATGATCTGCAGGGAGAAACTGAAAGGTGAGCTGATGGTGATGTTCATGTTCATCCAAAAATCAGCAGACTTTAATGACATGGTGATTAACCTGTTTGTGTCACAGAAAGGCCGTTGATGTGAGCTACTTTTTAAATAAGGTGTGCCCAAGCTCTGAAACAACTCTCTCTTCTACAAATACAGTTATTTTTGCTTTGGTTTTGTAAATTTATTTTTGGTACATGGTGTTGCAAATTGTTACTGGTACTTTTCTATAATGTTGTTTTAGCGCAATTGGCATGTGCTGATATGTACAGAGGAGAGAGAGAGAGAGAGAGAGAGAGAGAGAGAGAGAGAGAGAGAGAGAGAGATTTTTTTGGCATCAGGCCATTCTTTTGGGTATGTCTCCCCAGTGTTGCCGTAGAGCACTTGCTATACAAAGTATACAATGTTGTTGCTGTAACTTGATGTGATGCTACTGTTGCTGCTGTTGCTGCTGTGTGACAAATTGATGAGTGTAATGCATTTTTTAGCCCACCCACCCAAAATCACCACCAGCCGTCACTGGTTAACACTATATACATACTGTATGAGTCAACTCACTCACTTATATTATTCATATGTTTTGCACTACTGCAGCAGTTTCAATATTGTTTTTCAGCGGATGTCAGTTTACTTCTCTTTCAATCATAATTCATGAATTCATGCAACGATATATATTACTGTAAAATTTGACGGTGACAGACAAATCGTGAGCAGTGAACTACATTGGATTCAAATTATAAATAACTGTAAATACATAATTTACTACTGGTAATACAACAAAAACCTTTTGAAAAATACACACTCCAACCTATAAAACACGTATGTAAAACATGTAATTTGCATATCTGACTTTTATATGATAAAGTTAGTTGGCCAGCCCTAAATTTATCTACATCTTGTAGCCAAATGGATTGGCTACTTCCAAAGTCCAGAAATTCCTTCTTGTGTTACAATACTATTCTTCCACTTCAGCTCAAAAGGCAAAACACAAAGAGGCTAATCTCTTCGTTGGAGTTGTATTAGGAAATGATCTTTTCACAGCCTGTTGACAACTGTCAAATAAATGTGGTGGATTAAAAAGTACAATATTTACCTTTTAAGTGGAGAGTAAAAGCATGTACCTCAGAATTGTACTTAACTACAGTAACTGAGTAAATCTACTTAGCTATATTCCACCAATACTGCCTACCAATATGTTGATGCTGATTTATTTGTAATGAGCTGATATCAGCTGATAATACTGGCTTGTCGATGCATTAGTCAGACTGGTTCACAGTCCAAGGCAGATTTCCATCAAAAGAAATGTTTGAAGTTTGCCTGTGAACCAAAATCAAACATCTATTTTTCCTTTCATGCCTTTCATAACATCTGCTTTCCGTATTTGGTTTTGTCTGCTGTCAGCAGATAGTAAACAGGCGAGATCTGATACCTAGCTATGTGGAGCTTTAGCAGGCAGCTCACTAATCCCCGCTGAGCTGATGGTTTGTTTCAGTTACCTTCTTATGTAAAAACACAGAATATCTTAGATACTATCTGTTGTGTCAGAATAGCCAAGCTGTTTGTCCCAACTCGAACTGTATATCATGAGGCACAAGGAAGTGAGCGTCTGTGTGTGGGAATCTGTTATCGTGATCTGCAGCGCATCAGGTCTTTCTGGACGGTCTTTTGTCTGTTTGTCTTACGTCTATGTGAGTGTGTGTTTGAAAGAGATTGTGTGCACATGACCAAGAAATAAATATCAAATACAAACCAGTTCAGTTGTCACGAATCAGACAGCGTTAAAAGCGTTCATTTAAAGTCCAACTAAAATTAAATAGCATGTTCTTTTTTAACTCTGCTAAAGCATACACATCTGCTCTGTAAACCACATGTCATGTTCTCCAGTGAGAATATCTCAGAATGCAGAGGAAGAAATTTTCAATTTTTTGGTTTTTAAGTTATAGCAGGTGCTCTTGTTCCGGAAGCAAACGTCCCATTGATTGTTCCCATAGACATGTTACAATCAGCATGAACCTCTCCTGCTTAAATCATCAGTACAAAAGATTAAGAAATATCAGATTCCTTGATTAAAAAGTTGAAGGTACAAGCTTATGCACATAAAAACTTTAAGGGAGATGTTAACTAATACTCCCAATGTCCATTTCGGCAAGAAACATCAAATCACAGCCACCGTAGTTTCTTCTTTGTGCTATCTGATGTTGCTCAGGCAGAAATTGTTCAAGGACTAGGTAATATTAAAGTTTTGTTCATGTTACATTTAGTCACGTTTGCCGACTTTACTCACTCTGACTTAATCCTTGTTTACCCGGAAGTTATAGCAACTATACTATTTCATTAGGTTTGAACATTGTTGGGAACATTTGGGAAAATGTAAGTACACAACTCAACAAAATATACATGTACAAAAATGTAAAAAAATACAAACAGATTAACCACTAACTCTAGCTGCTTTCAGTTAGTAAGCTCAGTTAGCCATGCTGCCAGGACATATATGGACCATACACTACAGGGACAAGCACAGTTTTCAAATAACAAAACTAACGTTAGCAAAAGTGGTGCTGATACTGAGGAGAAAGACATTTTTACAAAAAATAAATAAATAACACATCACAAGTAACACGTCATTATTTTCTGAGCTGACTATGAAAGTAGCCAACGAGCGAGCCATCTTGTTTCCTTCTCACACCTGTTGAAAGTTGCACATGCACAGTACCAATCGAGTAGGATGTACTGCGGCATAAAAACACGTACATTTTCCGACATACAGCTAATCATCATGTGTTAATGTGTTGCAGTATCTGTAAATGCAGGACCCTGAGCAGATCTGCGCATGAGCACATGTATTAGATTAGAGTATATTCAACTTTATTGTCATTGCACAAGTACCAGAAGTGCAAAGCAATTGTGCAGAGTAATGTGCACATGTACAAAAATATGTAAAAAAGTAATAATAACATTATAGATATATATATATATATGAATATACTGGCAGGATATTTACATTATGAACAGTATTAACAGAATGAGAGGAGTGAGGTGAATACACTAAGATATATACGGCAATTAAGTTAAGATATTTACAGTATGAGATTGACATTATATACTGACAGCTAGATATGATTACACTATAGGTAGTTATGAACACACTATGGGTAGATATGAAAAAACACAGAAAGAAAGACAGTTCAGAGGGAAGGGGAGTTTCCTCGATGCAGAGTTTAGCAGGCTGAAAGCTGATGGGAAAAAGCTGTTCCTGAGCCTGCAAGTTTGGGAACGGAGAGACCTGTAGCGCCTCCCAAAGGGGAGGAGGGCAAACAGTTTGTGACCTGGGTGGGAGGTGTCCCTAGCAATGCTGCGCCCCTTCCGCAGACATCGCTTGCTCTGGACAGCCTCAATGGTGGGGAGAGGTGAACCGCCATTGTTTTTTCTGAAGTCCACAATGATCTCTTTGGTCTTCTTGGAGTTGATGGCCAGTTTGTTGTTGGCGCACCAGTTCGCCAGGTGCCTGACCTCCTCCCTGTAATGTGACTCATCGTTGTCAGTGATGAGGCCAATCACCGTTGTGTCATCCACAAACTTGATGATGATGTTGGAACCATGTACAGGTGTGCAGTCGTGGGTGAAGAGGGAGTAGAGGAGGGGGCTCATCACACAGCTCTGTGGGACGCCGGTGTTCAGGGTTATGGGTTGGTGGTCTGATATTTCCACGATTACCTTTTTTTCTTCCTTTTAATAATAAAAAACTATTGACGATGAATTAAAACCAAACAAAACAGTGACCTTATTTTTCATTGATTTTAGCTGGACTTGTAAACAAATGTAGACCTAACAAATGCATATGCTTCCAAAATGGGAACAGAGATTCACTTTAATCTTTTAATATATAAATTATGTAAATCATATGCTATGGCCTTTACAATCACCAGAGCTCAATCCAGTTGAACACCTATGGGAGATATTGGAGCAACATGCATCATCAAAACATCTAATGAGGGATTATCTTTTGAAATAGTGATCATCAGTCCTCTAGTTGAGTTTCATTGATTTGTAGAATCTATACCAAGCAGCACTGTTCTGGAGGCCTGTGGTGTAAAAGCATCTCACTAAGACACTTGCTGAGTTTTCCTTTAATTTGTCTACTTTTACTTAAGTGGGGAATTTCCATTAGTTTTTTCATTTTTCCATTCTAGTATGTTTCAGAGGGAAATATTTATTTTTTTAATATATATTATCCCACAGCTATAGCTACTAGTTACTCTGCAGATTAAGTTTTCACATACAAAACACATGATCAACTTTACTGCTTCAAACACCACTGGTGGCTCACACTGCTCACACACAGACAAGTTAATAGAGGAAGAGAATAGACTGACCACAGCATCCTGAATATGTCTCTTCTGTGCTCCAACACAGCTCAGCAGACACGTTGCAGACTAAACTCGGCCCCTGGCTCAAATACATGTGCAAGGAAATTATGCGCACACCTGGTTCCTGCTGTGTTTCACATCGTAGGTTGTGGTAATTTGGAGGAGGCAGGTGTTAGGTGCAGCAAAACCCTTGAAAACGGCGAAGTGCTATCGTGATTAAAAGTGCTTCCTGTGTAATCGTGGACAGCTTAGACCATTTAGAATTAAAAATAAGCAGATTTCATGTGCTAGACCCAATAGTGGATATGCTAATTAGCTTGCAAAATGAGGCTCACAGTGCACTTTTCTTCTGGTAACCCCCATATTTAGCATTTATGAAGAGTATATAATGTAATAAATGGTTTATATCCGAGTGTGAACCTATCGTGGTGTCACCCATTGGTTTATAGAGAACCGTTTTGAAGCCTCGAGTTTGGCATTTTGGCCGTTGCCATGACAGTCAGACCACAGCATCCTGAATATGTCTCTTCTTGGCTCCAACACAGCTTGTTGAAGACTAAACTCCGCCCCTGGCTCAAATACATGTGCAAGGAAATTATGCGCACACCTGGTTCCTGCTGTGTCTCACACCATAGGTTGTGGTAAAGGAGGCAGGTGTTGGGTGCAGCAAAACCCTTGAAAACGGTGAAGTGCTATCGTGATTAAAAGTGCTTCCTGTGTAATCGTGGACACCTTAAATCATGATCTCTTTCTGAAGAAAAACCCCTCCTTCTAGGGGCCCTGTGGGCAAAAAAAAGCTGTCGGGTCCTCATATACCTCCTCTGCATAGTGTTCATATTTCGAAATACCTGGCCCAAGGTTTGTAGTGTGGTGATTAAATTAAACATAAATTAGTTTAGGGAATATGCGTCATAAGCATAAAATGGAAATAATGAATGTCATAAAGGTCCAATGTGTAACATTTAGTTATCTATCGATCTATTGGCAGAAACTGAAAATATTATTATTTTGATTTGAGTATAATCAACTGAATATAGGATATGTTGTGTTTTTGGTACCTTAGAATGAGCTGGTTTTATCTAGAGATGCCGCAGGTTGCCTTCCATGTCCACCATGTTTCTACAGTAGCCCAGAACAGAAAACCAACACTGATTTTTTTCCAGAGTTTCGGGGCCACCGTAGTTTCTCCTACTCGCTTTGCAGCTTGTTCTAATTCCCTGGTTCTCAGATACAGATGCGAGTGGTGTTCAGTTAGTTGCAATCTGCAACTTAACCACTAAATGGCACTAAATCCTACACACTGATCCTTTCCAACTAGATTTTGACAATGTGGCCCTCTTCAAGACAGGGCCTCAAAATCAGGCAATAAAGAAGGACCCAGGCTTTTATCATGTTTGTGCTTTAATGCTAATGAACACATTCACATGTTTAACCCTTTAAGCGCCAAAGGGCGACACGACGCGGTACTGAATCAAACAGCTGTTTTCTCCTAATAGAGTGTTATATCTCATTCATACTCCCCTCCACTAGTTGGAAGACATCCCTTACTTAGACCTTAGCTCAGAAATACATCATGCTTCAATGCAAAATGTTCGAGGAAGTCCCATTAAAAAACTGTTGGGTGAGAAACCGGAAATAGTGTGCCACGGCGCTATTTATGCTGAAGCGGTATTGCTGGATTTAGGAGATACTGAGACGAAATAAACGAAAATGACAAGCAAAAAGTTGACGCTTAAGGAAGTGATGGGTCTCCTATACGCTGATCCTGATTCTGAAGGGGAAAATCTCCCTTTGGTAGATGACGGTCAGTCGATTAGTGAGCGTGCTAGTCACGGTGCGTCTTTGCATAGCAATGGCGCTACCAGGCAAAGCAAGAAAACACACAAGCACAAACACATGACCCTTTGCCCAACATAGGTGGGAGTGGAAATGATACACGAACTCGTAGTATCAGTAGGGGAGCTAATGGATGTGGTAGACGTAGCGGGGGTAGTGAGAATAGCGCTGGGACCAGCGTTAGTGTTCACTCTTTCTACCATGCACGGCAGTGGTGCAGCCATGCGATGCAGCAGTGTGCCTGTCCATTTGTTCGGCTGTGTGGTGGTGGTGCGGGGTGGGGTCTCAATATTGTTCATATTGTCTCTGTACTGCGCATTGCAATGAGAGGTTCCACACTCTACAAATACTACAAACTTTTATCTGGATAGATGGGCACAGATTAGGCCTCTGCAGCTAAAAGACGCCTACTGTTATTATTATTATCATATTATAATGATAATAATAATAATAATTATGAAGAAGAGGAGAAAAAAGAAGAAAAAAAGAAAAGGAAAAGAAAAAGTGTCCTCCAATGGTGGTTGTGGGTAAAAAGAAAAAAAATCATAAAAAACGCCTACTGTTTACATGAGTTTTGTGGTGTAGTTATAGTTCTAGTTTACGACTGCTGGCTTACAATTTACTTTTTCCCTGTTCATTTGATATGTGGACAACATAACAAATAGATGGAGGGGGGTGAATCTGATGAAATAAGTTAAGGTATTTAACGGAAATTACATAATCCAATATGGCCACCGCCATATGACGTCATAATATGCAAATTAGATGGGAAAATTTACTCCCTAGATAGACTTTAGGTCATTCTCAATATTTGTCTCATTTACACTTTGTCTCTATCTCAAACCACTTTCAAGCCAGAGCTTTCTGAAATTTAGATGTCAAAATCTAGTATTTTTAAAAATAAAACCCGGCGCCTAAAGGGTTCAAACTAAATTACCACAAACCAATTGCTACACAGACATGATGTTGCTATGATGTGTTAGCAGTGGTATTTAAGAATTAAGACTAGACCATTTAGAATTTTAAAAAAAAGCAGATTTCATGTGCTACACCCAATAGCGGATATGCTAATTAGCTTGCAAAATGAGGCTCACAGTGCACTTTTCTTCTGGTAACCCCCATATTTAGCATTTATGAAGAGTATATAATGTAATAAATGGTTTATATGCGAGTGTGAACCTATCGTGGTGTCACCCATTGGTTTGTGGAGAACCGTTTTGAAGCCTCAAGTTTGGCATTTTGGCCGTTGCCATGACAGTCAGACTGAGCCAGCGGAGGTGACGCTATGCGAGTTGATCTATGCTCATTAGCTGCGCAGTTTCGACTCATTCGTAGCAGGAAAAAACGGCGGCTCACCTGGTCACACACGTTTTAGGTGAGAAATAGGCAATGCGGTAACAGAATCTTGTTTTATATTTGATCAGCACTGCCAAGTTTGGTAGTTTTGATCTGAGTGGACTCACTGAGACTCACTGAGAATTACCTGTCAGAGACAAGGTAGCCACGCCCTAAAGCATATTTCAGCTTTATCATTTATTTTTCTCTATACTGGACCATCATTTACAAAGACGATCATAATGTATGGAAGAAGACTTGAAACTAGCGATTGAGACCATCAACTTGTTAGGAAACGGTTTACTGAGCTTATAAATCAAGTGAGAAGTCGGGTCATTTTTTCATTAGAGTGCATGGTATCGTTTTTTTTTTTCGTTTTTGGCTTTAATTTCCATACCCTGGAAGCTCTGTCCATTATATATACTATCAATGTTTATATCACACAAAATAGTTTTTAATTTCAGTTGGACTGGAAAAGCAAACCGGCTGCATGGAAGTCTTTCAGTCCTCTCACCTTGAAACCACAAAGACAAAAAGTTACTTCTCTCTTTCTCTACAGATGGAGGAATCCACCCTACCGGACTGCTGCTCTGACTCATAAACACGTGTGAATGTGTGTGCACGTAGGAGCCATTTATGCACGTGACCATATGTGTGTGTTAATGAGTTGTGTGTGTGTGTGTGTGTGTGTGTGTCTGTGTGTGGATTGTGGAAGACATATAATTATCTATGCGTGTGTTTGTGCCAAGCTGTGGAAGGCACCGTACTTTCCGTGTCCTTCAGATGAACACTCACACACACACACACACACACACACACACACACACACACACACACACACACACACACACACACACACACACACACAGATGCAGGACAAGCAGAAGAAAAGAAAACAAGAGTGAGAGTCTGCTTTAGACAGTTACTCAAATTAAAAACATCTGTTTCATTTCACCTGAATGAACTTTTATACCCACAAACTACAGTGACCTGAGGAGAACTGCAAGGCTGGTGATGGACCTTTCATTGATTTAATAAAGAAATTAATATTTTTTAGTTTCTTTCTCTAATACGTTTGTGAACATATTTTTAACCAATACTTGGTTAAGACTAAATACCCCAAATTTTATATTGTGCACATTTAGTTGATGGTAAGTGGATTGTTATGTGTAGTTGTTTTTAATATGTAATTTGTATTATGTTAATTGGTAGATGTATTCACACCATTTACAAAAGTCAATGATGTACAACCACAACATAAAAATACAAGCACAAATCCTCCATTCAAAATGTATCCTAGAAGTACAGGAGTACACTGTAAAACATCATACAGGAATTTAGTGGAATCACACTTTTCTCTTGAATTTAACATAAATATATATGTTTTATTAAAAACATAGTATATAATTAGTACAACATAGACATAATTCTATATGTTTTACTTATAGAGGTACAGAAGTACACTGTAAATCATAGTGGAATTAACTAAAATTTTCTCACAAACTTAATGTAAAGATATATGTTTTATTAATTTCAAGTTTATTCAAATTATAATTAGTAATTTTTATTTTATTTTTATTTTTTTATTTAGTATTGCAGAACAAACATGAGTTCTTCTGATTTGCAGGCTTTTGACTTAATGAATGTACAGCTAAGTTTATTCAACTCATTAAGTTTATAAAGAAACATCATCAGCATATTAGCAGACTTTATGCACTGTTTCTGATAGTTGACTCTCTAGAGACCATTGTTTTTTTTTTTTATAGTTTGAAGAAAACAGTCATGATGGCAATTTGCAGTGTGTCTTTAATACATGTTAAATTAAGCCATGGGTCTTACTTTTCATGATGAAATGAAAACAATGCTAACTACCATAAAGGTTAGTATCAAATTCAGTCCTGACCCTACACCTACTGTATACTGGAAGTGTCCTCACATGTTGCCTTCTAACTAACAATGGTAAAAGTGGCTTTAACAGAAGCAGCTGCAGCTGTAAAGCTTTTATGTCAAATTAAGAACTGCTTCCTCAAACTGAGAAAATGTAAATGGAAAGCAAATCTGTCCATAATGTTTGTCAGTATGACTAAGGAGTTTAAGTTTATTTAACTTGTTTTCTCTGGGTCAATTAACAACTCAATTGTTTTGCATTTTCAAAAAAATACCAAGACAACTTTGAACTAATTATTTAACTTCAGTTACCTCACAGTAGTTAATACAATAACAATTTCAGTTGACAAATAAAAATCATTCTTGCAGTTTTATGTAAAAAAGATGTAAAAGCTTTATTAACAACAGTGAAAAGCATTTTAAAGCAATTAAAACACCATAATTACAATATTTTCAGTGTACAATAACAATATAAACAAAAAAAGACATGTTGCTACAGTTGTACTGGGTCATTTGGAGTCGTTCAGATTAGTTTGTTTCATTTTCTGCACGAACAGGCTCCAACAGATGCATTTTTGTACAGCATTTGCAGCAAAGCGCAACACACCAATGTCTCTGTCCCCTCTACTTCATGTGTTTTATATTTTTAACAATTCCAATGAATAAAAGTAAGCATAAATGTTTATTTTCCTGTTAATAGATCATAGACTAGAATGAGTCTGTTCTATAAATCCTCAAAGCTCAACAAAAACAGCGACACCAGCAGTGTTGATGTGAGTCAGTAAAATCCTGAATGTCACACAACCGTTTCTGTACTGTAACACCTACAAATGATAGGCGGCATAACCAGGTTTCCATATCAGTTTCAGAGATGGTAATTCATCTTTCAGTTTCCTCCCTGCCAAGCTCTCCTCTCACACTCCAGCTGTAATACAGTACTTCTAAATGAGGTCTTAGGTTTCACATGGCACAATATCAGAAATCAACATGCAGTCACAGCACTCTCAATGTCACAGCGGAGGAAGAGCAAAGCAAGTAAATTCGGCACACAGAAAAGTGTGCATTTCCAGAAGTATACTGTATGTCAGTAAACTGATATGTTTCATGTTTCTTTTATACATTTCTCCAGCAGGAAAGGATTAGGACGAGGAGGAAACACAACTAGAAACAGGAAGTAGTGTGATGAAAATTAAATGTGGACCAATGAATGAAATCCACTCATTTGTAAAATGAGTAAAGATGTGTTAAGCCTGGGTTCCTGGAAATAATTAAATGTATGTTATTAATAGTAACAATGTATTTTCAGTGTACTACATTAACGACAAAAAACTTTAAATATTGTAAGATGAAATAATATCAGTAAATGCTATTTGTAACCTTAATACCCAACAACCATGGGCAGATTATGAGACAAGAGGCCCCTGGACACAGACATAAAGTTCCCAACCCCTCCTTCGTAGGAGTAAGACCCCCACACTAAAAGATGACCACTCTTTATGGTCATTTTGCGTCTCTGTAGTCGTTTTGATTCTCTTTGTAGTTGTTTTGTGTCTCTGTGCGGTTGTGTATCTCTAGGTGGTCGTTTTGAGTCTCTTTGGAGTCGTTTTGCATCTCTTTGATGTCACTTTGCATCTCTTACAAGTCTTTTTGCTTCTCCTTGTGGTCATTTTGAGTCTTTTTGTAGTTGCTTGATGGACTTTTCAACAAGAAATGTTTGCAGTCACTTTATACAGAGGCTGTGGTCTAGGGGCCTTCAGTTCAGTATCCACCCATGATACCAATAAGCCACTTATCACCTTGATAGTGGGGGTCGGTCAGTTTCCAGGAGGGGCCCATGCAACCCCTCTGGCTTCATGACTAATTCATGCTGTTGTCTATTTGTGCACGTGGATGTCTAATCCATTGTCTATTTGTGCATGTGGATGTCTAATCCATGATTTCTGTCCTTAACACACGATTTTTGAGACTGTTGTCAAGGGTGGATAATTTTTAAGGATTTCTGCATCCGTACAAACACTACTGAAATAAATCACCCATGACATTACCCATTACATTATGCAAGCAATAACAAATGTAACAAATGTCAACAAGCTTCGGTCTCTTAATAGACAGTAATCCATCATCTCATTGGAGGAAGATTGAAAATGACACTTGAAGCTGAACAGCTAATTTAGCACTATTAAAACATGAGATTACACAGATGACAGAGTTTCTGAAAAGAGAGTTTATGAATGATGAAAACCAGGATCGGTCTGTGATGCATTTGTGTTGACACAACTGTGCAAACATCCAAGCTTGGCTCAAACACATACTCAGATGAATTTGGTTATCGATTGTGTTACAACAAACTTCTGTTGCTGCTGCTCTGATTTGCTGTTCTCGTTTGCATAACCTCACAGTTCACATTCAACAGTGAAGAAACGTATTTGCTTAAGACGATTAAATCCAAAACATGTAACACACATAACAACATGATATCTTCATTGCTGCGTATAGAGACTTTCATTTGAAACAGACAAACTTCCATTGAAGAGTCAAGCTTTAAATGCAGAGCGAGATCATATCTTGGTCAAACGGTTTCAAAGTATTTTTCTGACACCAATTGATGTTAAATAGCATAAAACAAAAAATTACATTTGCATTTTAATTCCAGTCAGGTTGAAGCAGACACTTGCCGTAGCTGATGTGATTTTGTGATTTGGTAGTACCGATCAAAACAACATACAGTATGGCAGAGAATTTGATAACGTTTCACTTGTACCATCCGAAAACACCCCAGAAAACTATAAGTTTGCACAAATCTCTTTGGTCAACATTAACACTGCATCCATGGACTTTTAAAACACAATGTCTGATGTTACCTACTGTGTGGCTCAATGGGCAGAACATGGAAAATCCAAACCCAGTCTGGGTGATGGGTAGCCCCGCTTGGGACAGTCTCATCCACTGCTTGGACAAGCGGCTGTGCACTACTCTTTAACATACATTTGCAAAACCAACAAGTCTTCATCCTTGAAGTCTTTTTTTCTTGTAAAACATGAAAAATACAGTTTGAAAACTTCAATAAAGTAAGCCATAATAACTGCCCCCTGAAGAACTGCAGTTACTACGGTTGGTGTAAACAACAGTTGTAATGGGTTTTTTTTCGCCCATAGGCACAAGGGGCAACAATTAGTCCATTCCATACTAACAAACTTGGACGAGCCATACAAAGTTCAAATTTACCAAAAGAGTTTTCCAACTCTATGTTTTTGTTTTGAAAAAAGAAGACTTCAATGATGAGGATTAACTAATCAGTTTGGCAAATGTAAGTCTGGTTAACATCCCCACCTCCAATAAAGAGCAACACACATCCACTGATATGAGAACTGATATGTTTTAATGAGCCTAAAGAGTTTAAAGATAAAAAATATACTTAATAGTAATACCTGTTTAATCTGAAACCTGTATCACCATTGTTTGATATATTAGCTAAATAATAAGTGACAAAACCCTCTTTGACTCTGCATGATTCAGTGTTTGGTTGTAGTCCAGAAATCTCTGAGTGTTTAATGACCTGGCAGGCATGAGGAGACTTGGCCGGGTCTGAATCACTGTGCTAATAAACGGATAACATGACCTTGTCAACAAACCAGTACTTTCCAACTATATTCAGTCTGGCTGCTAATGGCAAATCCAGAGGCTGAAACAAAGAACGGTGGAAGACAGAAGGGTTTCATCAGTTATTGAAATTGTTATATAGAAAAATGCTTGGAATATTAAAGCAACGGTAAAGTAAGGTTTGTAAAAGCAACACGTAGAAGATGAGTAAACAAGACAACAGGAAATTACACTGTTTAATGGTTTAAATGATTGACATGATTTCATGATTTCCTTTGTTCATCATGTTGGTCTTACTTACTAACTGGGCAACTTAGTAACAAATACTCAAGTCTTACTATTGTTTTGACAAGTGAAGTAATCTTTTGATTAGGATTAATTTCTCTAGGAAAAGGTGGATCGTTTAAATATTGTATGCACTAATCAGTCCAGAGGGCATTTTCCTTTATTTACCACAGAATTATTTCTTATTCTTTTTTCTGTAGCTGAAAATAGTGGTGTATACACTAACAATGTAGACTTAAGGAGTTGTGTAATTCATGGAAACCAAATGTTTAATGGCATAGTAGTTTAGGAACATTATATGACGACAGCGTTGGGGAAAAAAGATCACTTTGGCCCAGTTGGTTCCCACACAGTTCACAAGTCTTCTGCATGCAGGATTCTGATGTGGCAGGAGTGCAAGATCATTTTTCCCTGCCTATAACCTTCAGGAGGGGAAAGATAGAGATACATGTTGCGGACTGGACCCACGCACTTTAACAACCCTGGGTCTGCAGAGTTGATCACAACTTAAAAGAAGCTAAAAAAGTAAACAGGAAACTGTACAAGGCACATTTGAATTTCCACAGGCGTAATTTTGCACAGAGTCATATCTAGATGTCATGACTGCCTCTGTGCTGGAAAGGAGTGCAAAATCCCGGCTCTTTGGTAGCACTGGAAAGGCTTAGAAGCCGTGAAGGAAAAACAGAGGTGATAAAACAAAGATTCAGGCATTCTACAGTTCCTTATAGGTGTTGACAAATCATCTTCATCAAAATGACCAGTCAAAAGTTTCCTTCCTCAATTGGGAAAGGCAGGAAGAACGGTGAAAATTAGTTCCCCATAAATATAAAGGAGAGTCAAGGTGTGATAGCTCCAACACAGATACATTATTGAAGAAATATGCTACGTCTGCTGGGTTTTCCAAAGGCTAAACCTGAGAGTGGTCCTGGCTGTCCGTACTGCCCTGTAGGTAAATTATCCGTCCAATCAGAAGGAGCAGGAGGCCCATGCAGAACAGCATGGTGGGTTCCTGGTGGATGTGAGGCAGAGGGTTCAGATGGATCAAAGCCCGCCTGCGTCCGCCTGCCCACCCCTGGGATAGAGAGGAGAGAAAAAAGAAGAAGTTTCAATACAAAAATACATCTGTTTCTCAAACAGGAAATTATTGGGTGGAGACGCAACTAGAAAAATTAAGAAGTTTGACAGAAATATTCTAGCAGTAAGGATGATGATTTCACAGGAGGAAGATGGGTAAAGACAATAATCTTTAACTATGATGATGTGGTATTGTAATCCTGGTTTAAGACTCTCTGCAGTGTCGAGTCTCTTCAGCCTAGCTGCTCTAGGACCCTTTTCAGTCTAACAAAAACAAACATTGAACATGACTTGATGATGTGACGAGTGATTGTGGCGGTGGCTTGCCATCATCTGCGACTGGCTTGTCAATAGCGCTATATTTTGTTATCACGACAGCCCTCGACGTTCTCTGTGACTTGATTGAAAACGCCATCATTGGCTATCTGATTTGTTTAAAAACCCTTTTAACTATGCACTTGATGGCTAAAGTTAGCATCATGTTGATGATCCATGTAGAGGACATGCAAATAAAGAAACAGCATTGTTTATGTATTGAAGTATAGAGCTTATTAGTCTTAGTATCACAACTACCAATAATCATGTTTTCCTACTTACAAAGTCGGACAAACAAGAGGTAAAATGTAGGTTTTATTGTTTGTATTTTGATACAGTATACAAGATATTTATGGCAAATGTAATACTATTTTGGATAAAGAATTTGGCTGAAGTTGTTGGTGGGTAAACTTCCCTAGGTACGTATGTGGTTAATGAGTGAAAAGAGCACTTTCTACTACTACTATATGTGTATATATGTATTATATGCATAAACTCAACCATCAGCTGACCATTTAATGCAAATAGTCCAGTTCAGGAAATTATTCATGTAGTGAGCTCTAATTTCAAAAAAATTGTGTTCTATGATATACATCAAATGTTCAGGTAATCATAAAGGGGTCCCCTTATGATTTAAAATCAAAGAGACACATACACACGCTGTAGGTTTACATTCACAGGAAGCAGGTAAGTACAGTTCTCTACATCCTGCCACAACTCTCTTTACTCTCTCTGTCTCCAGGTGTGATTTCCTTATGTCAGTGTGTGTATGAATGCATATGTGCAACATGTGTTTATATGTTTGAATGTGTCTGAAGGCTTCCGGTCTTTCTGGCTAGATTTGTTCACTTTAAAAAATTGTGTCACTGTATGCTGTACACTCGCATGCATTTTTGGAAATTCTCACAATATACTTTATGTGTATATAAAAGACTGTATAATATATGTAATATATGTAAACAATCTATTATTAATAATGTCAAATTAAAGGGATATTTCAGTCATTTAGTCACGTGCATAAAGAAAAAATCAAAGCAACAGAGATACCCTGTCTTATATTCCATAGTAAAAGTAAGAAAACATTGAATCCTACATTTCCCATGATGCAATTGTCAATAGTGAAAAGTCTCAAGATAACCCCGATGACTTTATCAAGGTAATTATCAGACTTTGGAAATCACCCTCCGAAGCCAGAAAAGACATTATACAACCATTTTCACGGGTTGAGTGGTATCCATATTAAAGGCCAATTAATTGTCATGCAGTATATGCTATTCAGTGACGATTAAACTGACCTTTATATGTAACAATGATGGATTTTCTCTTTACAAATCACCTAACGTCTTTATAAAGTACAAACTAAACTCTGAATTACGAAGAAGAGAAAAGATTCAGTCAAGGATTATTGGAGTGACTTTCACCAAATGTCCTCCTTTAAACTGATGGAAAGCTCATTCAACACCAACAGCCAATGAGGGCTGAGTTTGTAGAAAGTTAAAACAAGTCAAGCTGACAGCTTGGATTCACGTTAGAATGCGCAAACATCTTGTTAGACACATCTAACAAAATGATCTAATCCTGGCTAACCTGTGCTGTCCAGTCTTCAGATATTTCTTCTGTTGAAAATGACATCATCTTCATGGAGAGAATTGAATTAGTAAGTGAAATCACCTCTAACAGTTCCTTCATACTGTACGCCTAAACTGCCTTTCCTGTCGTTTGCTATTTTGAACAACTCTCTGCAGTCATTCCCACACATTTGGCACGCTGTTGACTGAAACAGGTGTTTTCTTTTCTGTTCTTCATCCCTGCAGTCGGAATCAGTCCAATGCTCCAGCAGCAGCAGCAGCAGATAAGAGATCTGCCAGGTGGACAGGAGAGAAAGGACATTTCCCCTGGGTGGATGCGCACTGGGAAGTTTGGCCCCAAAGAAAACACTCCAGAAACAACAAGGTTCCTGTGACTAAAGAAAGGTGGAAAGGTGGGTGGGGATCTCCACAATGAATGACTTGAAAAGTATCTGGTAACTTCGTTTATACCAAGAAACACAACTTTAGTTAGTTAGACAAAAGATTTAGCTGAAATGTTTGTTATATACCATTTTACCCTATTAGCTCCAGTTCAAATTTATGTTAGGACTAAACTGAAAACTCTTCTAATTTAACTAATGAACTTGTAGTTACACTCTGTAGGTCTCAGGTGTGAAATCTTGGCGATGTGTGAATGTGGAGCAGGGTTCTGCTTAAAAAAATACATCCTCAGCTAGTCTTGCTCTAATAAATAAAGGTTTAAACAGGAAACCTTACACTTTAACTGAAGCATTTACAAGAATAACTAAGGAATTTACAAGAGTAGGAATCAGTTTTTCCGCTGGAAGATGGATGTCCTGTTTTGGCACGAGGCCCTTCAAATACAGCCCAGCCGGATGGAGTGTACAATACCATCCAGACATCGACTGGCACAGAATAAGCCTTTTACCCTGAGGCAAGACTGTTCTATGAAAAACAGGATCTTTACGGACTAGAGCAAGAGAGGAATATCAAAGCTGTGTGGTTTGATTCGAAAAGTAAGCCAAAAACCACAGATACCCCTAATGCCAGAGGAGGAAACAGGTGAGGGGAAGACTAGTTAACCCTGTAATGAATCCGCCTGCTTATAATTCTGCTTCTGACTAAGGTGACCGAAGAGCTGCCAGAACACTGATTTGAACAAGACTTGACCCAGATTTCCTGTATATAACCAGTTTGTGAAGCCTGAAGGATTCATAGAGATGCTTGCAGACAGAAATCCATTGTCGAAGAGGCATCCACAATAGCAGAAAAAGACATATTGAGTTTTGAACCCTCATGCATACAGACTCAAACATGAAAGCGTGTAAGATGCTACTCATGGTGAATGAATCCTCCCAAGAAAACGCCAAAATCCCACCGGGCACGGCTTCATGGCAGCGTACAAGCGACGCAGTTTGGCTCTGTCATCCGCATATCTTCAAATCCCACCAGGAGCGTTTCAGAAGCAAAGCGTCTTCAGGGCATCTTGCCTGTCCGACATCGTTAACTTGTGTTAGTCCAGATTCTCTATGCTGTTTCTGTTCCTGACTTCCTGCCAATGCAATCTGCTCCGTGCTACTTGGCGCTTCCGTGAAAAATAGACCAGCCGCATACTCTCCGCAGAGCAGAGCGGGATGCTTCTGGTTCTTTGTTTTTAGGGCTAATTCTCAATTGTTAGCATGTAAACATGCTTAACTAAAATGTTTAACATGGCAAACATTACACCTGTTAAACATCAGCCTGTTAGCGTTGTTACTGCAGGCATGTTGCCATGCTGACATAAGCATTTAGTTCAAAGCTGTGAAGGACAGCCTCACAGAGCCATTGGTGTGGCTGTAGACTCTTAATCTAATTTTATTATGGGTTGGAGGTTTAAATTAAATGCACCATGAAAGAAGAAACGGGACTGCCTACTTTTTATGAACAAAACTAAAACAAAAAACAAACAAAAACCTGTCACAAGCCTCCATTAACATATCTGGAACCACTTAATTCTTCTTTCCTAGGATTTGTTCCCCAGTAATCATCATCTTATGAACTTTCTAACTTTAAATCAACATTAGAGGAGACAGCAGTGTAGGAAGTAGCTGAAAGAGCAGCAGAGACTCAGAACTGTAAGGCTAAAACTGAACCTTGATTTCCCCCAAATGTCATCAAGGGACTGTTGTGTTTGGCATTGAAGTGAAGAGCAAACTCTCCCAACATTGATTTTTTGGGGATTTGGTTTCATCTCCACAACCTAAACTTCTGCTATTATCATAAATCAAGACTTGTGTGGGTGAAGCTCAAGTGAAAACGCATTAGTTCAGCCTCCCCTTTCATTTGGAGCATAAAAGTTTGTCGTTTGACATCACAGGTTAGAACTTCACCTTTATTTTGATAGGAGTGAGAGCAACTTCTCTAGTAAAGGATTGCAATTTTCCTTCAGTGATTTATTTTCTCAGGTTACACAATTTCTGGCCTTTAGATATGTAATTATACTTTTCTGTCGTGAAAACTTTACAATTATTGTTATTAATGTTAATTTGCTTGGAGCAGCGTTTATCATGTTGCACATTACAGACTTGTCTCTCCTCAAAGCAGCTTTGGAAGACAGACACAAGCCTTGTGGTTTTAAGTTGGCAGACTTTCTTTTCTTTCCTCACCTCATGAACCACTGTCATGATTTAACTGTCAAGATGGTCTGCAGTTTGCAGAGTGAGGGAAGAGACCACGTTGGCAGATTTATGATTATCAAGACACAAAGCAAAACTTACTGAAAGCTTGTTTCACTACATGTCCAATTTGTTGATCTATTGATGCCTAGATACCTGACTATGTAACTAGGGAAGGGGCTAGTCAGGGAGGGATTTATAGATCAGTTTTAACGTCAGATTAATCAGATGTTCTGACCCAAACTGCAAAATGCCGGTATCCTTCCATAAAACAGTACATCCAGCTCTGTAGTCAAGAAAGGCACTTATATATTATATCTACAGAAATCTGTATCTAATGAAAGTGCAGGAAAACCTATCAATGAAAACATAACAGGAGGATGTGGTGTACCTGGGAGGAGCTGAGACTTTATGTATGTGGTTTAACACAACTGACGCATTTACATCTGACCAAGATCTGTATACAATATGTCTCACACCACCTCGGGATCAGATTACGAATGATCAGAACATCGTCCCACCTCAGTTTACACCTGGATTCATTTTTATTAAACATTACAGATGGCTGTCCGATAACAGACAGGGATGCATGCTCAGATCTCTGTCAACTGGGTTTAAGGATTCAAAGTAATAGTTGGATATTCATTTATTTGCTTTGTTTAAACTTACTCGCGTGTCTGTGAGGCTAGAGCCATGGAGCTATTAGCTTAGTTTAGGATAAAGAATGGAGGCTAGAGCCTGGCTTTTCCCAAAGAATACCTACCAGCACCTCCAAAACTAATAAATTAACATGTTGCATCTTGTTTGTTTAACCCAAACACAAACAGTAATGTCAAAAAAGGTTACAGTGAATCAAGTGTTCTGGGAATAAAAATAATTACCTAAGCTTAAAAACCTGATGTAGAGACTGGGGCTGGTCTGTTATTTGGTTGATTGGCTGTATTTCAGTCAGGATGAGAGGGTTGATTTCCACTGCAATCAGAAGCAGATGTACTCCTCTGAGAATCTGACATGAAGCCAAAACCAGTTTCACCAACCAACACTCTTGATAGTCAACCTTATATCTCAGGATTACAGAAAAGGAAATACACACACATGCACACACACAGACACACACGGTTTATCCTCTAATAGTCACCTCATTTAAACTCTTGCCTCAAATAACCCCTTCCAACATTTGAGAATAGAAAACCTGCTGCCACAAAATCATTTTCCTGCTGTCACTGCAACTCTGCAGGCTTCTAACAAATAGTTAAACTGGTACACACACAGATACCACCGTGTACACATGCACACAGTAGTGCTAGTGTGATGCAATACGAGAATAGACTGATAAACATGCAACAAAAAAAAAAGTACAGACACAACACGAGAGAAAAAGCAAGCAGGCAGTCAGCCAATCAACTTACTAGATAGTCAACCAGAAAATCCACCAGAGAGTAAATCAGTGCACCAGTCAATCAACGACACAATCATTCAGCCAACCGAACAAACGCGATGATACAACTCTTTTACACAATATCTACAGACCTACTTTAAAGCATAATGCTGTTATGATAGCATGTTTTATCTCAGTTACTACAGAGAGCAGTTTTTAAATACATTTCCAATATTCTGCATACTTTTCCCTGTGTTTCAGGCAGCCATTGGCTTCCATTCATTTCAGTTGAAACTTGGCATACAGCAGGTATATGAATGCATCCCTATGAACATCATGTCGCCTTTGTTTTAGTTATATTATTGTTGCAATTTAATGCAGCTCAAATTTTCAAAATTTTAAAGGTCTTTTAGGATGATGAGTTCAAATGATGGTGAATATCGTCAAGGATGTCCAAACTTCTTACCAGCTCTTGAATGCACCATCTTGACTTTTCAAATGAATCTGAGATTTGAGCATTATGATGAATTTTATCTCAGGTTTACAGTGGCGGCAAGATCATGTATGGTGAAATGAATGGAAGACAATGGCTAACTGGAAAGAACTATAACTTAGGCTTTACAAAATAGATGGCAGCGCTGTCAAATATACAGTATGTCATAGGTAGAAAGGTCTAAATCAGAACCCTGTTTGACTGGTCGGTATTCAGTTGGGTCAGAAAACCTGGAAAATCAATGCATGATAGGATACAAAAGGTTACGGATTACATTACTCTCCTTTCCTCCATCTCTTATACTTTCCATTTTTCTGTGTGGAAACTATGGATTCTGCCTTTAGACTTTGGGAAAAGACACATCTCCAGTGCAGAGGAGTTTAAATATCTCATCTTGCTCTTCTTCTTGTCTCTTTCTTTTCACAGTGGAAACATTGAGTCAGCCCGTTCCAAAAAGCTCATGTGATTTTGTTTGGTCACCACAACTTACTATGCTGCCTCTCAAAAATAGCTCTCTAAACAAGGCTACACTTACAAGCGCGCACACACACACACACACACACACACATACAATGCAAACTGTGTCAGGCTTTGTTATATTATTTCTCTATCATTCTCACTCTTACTGTCTCTCTGCTTGTTAGTGCTACTATCCAAACCTTATCGAACACTATAATTTAACAAAGGTTTTACCTCTTAAACATTTTCAGGAAATTTCTTGTTGATAGAGCATGCATAAAAGGACAAGAATTTGCAGTATTCAACACCCACGCACAGAGGTTGCATTAGTGAATCTGACTGATGACCATCATCTATTACTATCTGCTGTTATTTCTATTCTTTTTTGCTCTTTTCCCCCCCTGAAAGCTGTGACTGCAAAAATATTCCAGCAGGCTGATCTCTGCCCTGTATTTCTGATTCTGGCACAAACTGTAGCAGTCGGTGTGTCGATCTCTGTCAAAGTCCGTCATTACTCCTTGCTTAACTGTGTGTAGTTCAAGAGAAGAGCTTTTCTGTCAGAGGCAGTTATGTCATTACAGCTTAAGGTTTTCCTCATATAACCAGGACCAGAAACCAAAGTTTAGCTGACTAACATTCCCTCAAGTCCAATTCCTGCAATATACTGTAGTTTTCTTCTTCCACAGGCCCACATCACTTATGTCATCAATGTTTCATAGCATTATGACTCACGATTAACATTTTTCTATGAGTGAATCTAGCCTTAACTGTTGAAACTGAAAGTACTGCATACATTTTGTAAGAAAAGTGGAGCCTAGAAGGTGTACGTTGTTGGAATTTATGCAATATGGAGTCATCAGAAAGCTCAGAAAGTATAGATGAAAAAAAAAACTACCCTTGTAACCCTGGACACAAGCATTTCAGCTAGCAGGCTATAAACAGCCAAATGCTACAATAAATCAGTGTTTAGTCCAGCATTCCACTGATGCAAGCAGCAATGCACTCTTGGTTAAACATGGGTTGAAAATACTGTCTTTCTCCCACTCTTTGTCTTTCACGCACAGTCGAACACACAAACAAAAACACAAGCAGCCAGCCTTCGACACCCGACTGGTCCACAATGTTCCTCAGAGTTATTTCTGTCTTCAGGACAAAGAGTTTTACCTCTTACTGAAGGATGACAGAGTGTGTGTTGGAGTTTGTTTGAGTGTGTGTGTGTGTGTGTGTGTGTGTGTGTGTGTGTGTGTGTATGTATGAGTGTTTTGGCAGGATAATTAGACCTTGTGCTTTGCTCCCTGAGAGTTTTTTAACCACAGGGCTGAGCCATAATGAATCTACACTGTCACGGACACTAGACTGAGACACACACACGCACACACACACACCAGACACCATACTGAGCACGTTTACAGATGTTTGAAAACAAACACGCACACATTGTGTAAATGTTTAACTGAGAGAGTGGGGGGCAGGGAGTGAGAGAGGTTGGATTAAATGAGGACAAGGGAGAGCGAGCCAGTGAGAGCGAGGAAGACTACTGACAAACAAATAATTACTCGTCATTAAGTTGGTGATTACACAACACTGTATGTCTTCCACAAATAATCAATCACTTCTATATGGTTTGTGTGTAAAAGTATTTGAAATAAGCGTTTTGCTAATTTCTCAGGCAATAAAATGAACTGAGCCAAGAGGAAACGTCTATGTGTTTGTGTGTGTGTGTGTGTGTGTGTGTGTGTGTGTGTGTGTGTGTGTGTGTGTGTGCGTGCGTGTGTTTTTAGATGACGTGAGTCATTTTAAAGTCTCTACAGGCAGGAGTAATACAGCTCTGCCTCTTGGCCAACACCTTCAGGCAATGAACTTGTCAGAGTGTGCGAAGATATTCTGCTGATAAAGTCACAGATCATCTAAAACAGTACTTATGTTACAATATCATTAGGTTCAAGTTTTTTTTTTTGTCTATTTTATCATTTATTTTGCAATAATATTATGTGTGTACAGAGGCTACGTTCTTTCTGCAGCAGCTGGGTTTGATTTCAACCTGCAGCCCTTTGCTGCATGTCATCCCATATCTCTTACCTCACTGTATCTGTTTGGCTGCTTCTATCTAATAAAGGCAATAAAAGTCCAAAAAATGATCTTGAATAAAAAATTGCCTCCCTGCTCAGCTGGGCTTATCTGATGATGGATGTCCATGACATTGTTGAGAACTTGCCTCCCTTTCTTTTTCTGCAGAAGCTTCGTCAAGTTTCTCCCCTCTAGGACAGTGGTTCCCGAACTGTTGGTTGGAACACCCGCAAGTAGTTATAAGATAAATCTAAATACAATGGGAGTGTCATTAATTTCGAAGATATTTGGTCAGAAACCCCCAAAGTATTTGATAATTATGGTTTTGAACAGATGGTGGCACTGGATTGGAAGTTAAAGGATGACCAAAGTTATAACAATTCATCTTGAGAGGAGCATGAATGTCTGAAGAAAATTTCATGGCAATCCAACCAGTAGCCATTGAGACATTTCCCTCAAAACCTTAAGTGTTAACGCATAGTGGCACTAAAGGAGAAGTCAGGGGATCACCAAAATTCGTCATCCTCTAGAGACCATGACTGTCTTTTTGATGGCAATCCATGTCATTCAAAAATGTATTTGACATAAAACATATGTGACAGAAAAATTACCCATTGATTGAGCTGGTTACAACTGGTAATGCAAAGCAGGGGGTCACAAGGAGGATGGGAATCACTGCTCTAGGTTTCATTCAGAGGTCTTCAGGGGGCAGCCAGGTGCCTGAATCAACTCAAATTCACCCCTGTCCGAGCTGGATTTGAGCCAGATATATAATGATTTACCCATCCTGCTGGGCCTGACGGTGTGAAGTTCGTTGCATTGTTGAGAACTTCTGGAAATTTCCTTTAGCTCCAAAAACTTCCTCAAGTCCTTAGATCCTCAGATTCTCAGAGTAGGGAGATGTTATCCCTCCAGTCTGTCTGGGTTTGAGCCAGGCTTCTGGTAGGGTCATTCTTCAAGGCAAACTTTTCTCAGATGAGAGGCCAGGCATAATGACTCACAAAGACAATGATTGAGAATGAGTGTCGCCTGGAATAGAGACAGTATGACTCGCACCTGGAGCCAGGCCTGGGAGTGGTGGTCTTGGCTCAATGCTCAGTGGCGGGGTGACCCTTGTAGTTGGGCCATGCTTGCTTTGAGAAGAGACATAGGACCATTAAATTGGGGGTTCACCACTTCAAGCAGGCGTCAAATCAAACCCCTGTCCTTATTTATTTAGCCATATGTTCATTTTGTGCAGTCATGTTTATATTGGGATTAAGACTGCTCAGATATTAGGTTATCAATCATCTGCACATTCGTCACGGGAAAAACTGCAGTGAACAATATGTCCTGGATTTTGGCCATTTCTTTCTTCTTATACTGATTGTCTGATCTGAAATCTGAAAAAACGGAAAAACATCTTATGCTACCGTGGTTATGAAATCATGCGCAACCATGCATGTGCACTCGTCCACAGCAATGCCAACACCTGGCAAGAGAACAGGGAACAAGCCTCCACGTTCCTCTTTTCTCTGCCTTCTCAATGTTCTACAGCATGAACAAACACACATTCACACACTTTCTGAATAACTCTGTACCCAAGTTCACAGAGGGTTTGCCACTAAGACACATACAAACACACTTCTCTTCTTCTCTTTCTGGTAGTGTGACTAGGTATTGAGTCACAGCCCTGACTTATCACGTTATTACATTTTTCTCCAACCTCTCTCTGCTTCCCTCACAGCTGGGAGGGCCAAACCAGCCCTGCCTTGCATGATTCTTGGCACATACCTTATCCCAGCTCATGGGATTTTTCACTACTTCTATACCTAACTCTGTGAAATATTCAAGGAGCATGTTGACAGTAAATTTGATCATTCCTTATGGGGTTTAATGGCGTTTTGGTCATTAATGCATGTGTATTTGGGGGGGAAATGCTAAAGCAAGAGGGCAGAAAGGGAAAACTGTCTTCCTGTTTGATGCTCATTAGCTCCCAGTGGGTTAAACACACGTTTACGACTAATCTGACTGCTCGGCTGGAGAGCTGTAGCTTTATCGCTGTTAAGCTTTTGACGCTGAGGGAGCATTTTAAGCTCTTCGCTGGGATCCAACAGTCCTGTCATGCCTGTTCTTGACATTTACTTTTTAATCTGTTTCTCTGATGAGATTAAAGTGAATTTCTAACCAGCTCTCATTTTTTTCCCTCTTCCTCTCTGGCTTCCCGAAGCTGCAGTGAACTCTTTGATAGTGGAGTAAATAAAACTGTTATGATGCAACATGCAGAAATGTTGCCAAGGAATCAGAAGCCAAGCGAAAATGGACTCTTACTGCAACTTTACAACACACCATTCAGAAGATTTATATTCCCTGCAACAATATGATTATCAGTTCAGTAAAGCAATAGACTACTGCAACTGTCATTTCATACTATAATCAGAGCTGATTAACCGAGCTTGGTTACTCACCCATCTTTCAAAATACTCTTGTCACATATCCTCTTAAATCAAACGCAGTTTATTAAAATCATGCCATGTTTACGTCTATATTTGCTTACTTGCAGTCTTCTTCCCTACATTTGCTGGCACATTATCACACTACTATCACTTCTTTGCAGGTTATGTCCACCAACTGTCGATAAGCAGAAAATGCAGCAGTAATGTGTATCATATATCATATACAAACTCTCGTATAAACATTTCTCTATAGCACTACTAGTGGTCAAAAACTTCACAGGGAACCTTTAAGTATGAGTCTTTACAGTGTCTCTATCTTTTAACTGACTCTGGAAATAATTTGCTGATTTTCAACTATAACACCACATAACAATAATACTATTGGTATACAATTACCTCTAATATTCACAAGCTAAATAACTTCCTGTTCTCATCTGTCTAGGAAGAGTCAGCATTCACAAACATCTCTATGCACATCATTACTTCAGTCAGCCTGCCAAGAAATAATCAGCTAAACTGTTGTTACTGAGGCAGAGCAAATAAGCTCCCCTTTTATAATGTGAGCACTGAGCAGTCAATGAGCCTCTTTGGGTCTCACCACATTTAAACACCCTTAGTTGTACCACTAAGTTTTGTTTTTGTTTCTCTCCCACTGCTGGAAACTGGCTGAGAGCGGTGCAGAGGAGAATGGAGCTTCTTTCCTCCCTCTGAGCTCAACAAGTCCATCTCCTGCTTCTCCACTGTTGATGTTTTTTTGTATCATATGGCTGTTTTCTTGTTTTTTGTTTGGGGGGTTTTTAACTGCAGTGGTTACTGCGGCATTTGGATTTTCTGCAGCTTCAGGCTGTCTGCTTAGTTATTTTCTGATCAAAAGTCATTTAGCTTTTCTCACCCCGAGCGCAGTGGAAATAACCAGCTGGTCACAGGCTCCCTCAGATCCCCCACGGCGGCACTTTAGGGGCATTTTTGTCCTGAGCCCCCCTCTCCCTTTTATTTCTTACCCTGAGCTTATTGCTCATGTTCAACAGCATCCTGGTTCACATTCACACAGTTAAGCAGACATTGTTTTGACTTGATCTGGGGGTTAGTTTTCTGTATTGCAGTTGTTTGTGGCCAACAATGATATTAGTGAAACACGCTGGATGGGGACATAAAACACATAACACAATTATGCAATCTAAATGGGACAACAAACCCTAAACAAACCTTAAAAAACCTTAACTAACTACTCAGCCAATCAGCTGCTCTGTTGATCGTACAGCCCTTTGCTCAAGAGGTTTACAAATGTGGTTGATGATAAAAACAACAAAAAAAACTGTAAAAACAGTGTCTGTGATCACTGACCCTTAAGAGCAGACTGTTGTAGTCATCTCCAATCCGCCGGAGCTCTTGTCCGATTGCCTCCGCCTGCATGTCCCCTGCTGCGTTTCGTGGCCTCGTGCTAGAGGGACTGGGAAAGTGTCCTGAAACAGAGAAGAAAAAACATGTCAAATTTGCTAATACGGTAGGGTTTCGCAAGGATTAAGAGGTTTAAAGCATCTCCACTGAGAATAAATGCATGTTGAACTAATCGTATTTTGACGATGCTTCATTTATGTGAAGCACAAAATGTCGAACAGGACTTTTTGTGCTTTACGCTTTATGTGTGGTTGGGGGTTTAGGCATGAAAACATTGTGGAACTTCAGCACCGAGATATTTGAAATATGATGAGAAAAATGAACAGAAACCAGAGAAGGACTGGATTCTGTATGTATTTACAGAACAATATACAGTGTTCCAAGTTGGTGGCCCATTCATTGGAACATATCCCCACTCAGTACACACATAAAAAGAGTTTGAGATTAAGTCCTCTTGGACCATACGGGATCACCATACAGCCTAATTAAGTTCCTGTGAGCTTAACTGATGCATCGTTTGATTTGTCGAACAATGATGACAGAAAAGCAGACAACAGTTACATGCAAACCTACACATTGGATTTCTTTTTTCACACGTGATGTGCATGTCCAGTTTTTCCACCTAACACATGAATACAGCACAGTGTATACAGTTACAAAAGTGAATTGTCTGGATCACCAGAAAACTCCTATCAGTAACAAACAGACAAAACAAAAAACAACCAGACAAGCAAAAGTGTGATTCAGAGAGTGGGTGGTTCACAGCATCAGAGACTTTTTTGACCCAGTTGAGTTTATTTGATGTTATAAAAGATACATGCTCACAATGGTATGCTAAAAACCACACAAGAGATGGAAAGCAGAGTATTCATGCAGGTGAGATTACAAAAACAACAAAAGACACTCAAAGGCATCCGCATAGTTTTATGGTATTCAATTTGTAGTTTGGATAGATGAGAGAATGCACAGATTGAATTTCCATGTGAAACAGCCGCAGTAATGTGTCTGTCTCACTGGCATCACATTGAAGACATAGAGTAATGCCCCTCAACCAGCTGACCGGGTGAGCGGTCGCGTGTGTATGCATATGTGTGTTTTCGTGGTTAATCTGATATATTTTCGGTCTGTAGTACAGTATGACTATGAAAGGCTCTGACCTCTTACCGATCTTCACTTATGACTCATGAACACTGATATGAAACCCAGACTTAATATTTCTCACATCCTCCAATATTGAAGAGACCAACATCGCAGACTACACCAAAAACCTCCACAAGAGGGTTTATGATGGGAAATATTGGAACGACAGCAGCATAACCTGCGACTATACAAAGCACTATATGCTATGTTAAAGCTTTGTAAGAGGGTTTTTTGTACTGCTTTTCCCAGAAAATAAAAGGCAACTGTCCAATTACTGCCCAGGTTCAGATATTGGTATTTAAAGATGGTTGGTGCTGATTATGCTGTAAGGTCACAGCGATGCCATTTGAACACCGGAGACACCAAATAATGGATCTAAGGTGGTTGGAAACATCTCATAGCTATGGATGCAGTGCCTCATTTCCCCAAAAATGAGCTCTGAACTGATGGTCAGCATCCACCCAACTGGTATGAACACCAGAAGAGTTTAAATGAGTCAGTCATGCTCGTTGTGGTCACCTGTTGTGTAATTTTTGGGGTTAGTTTTCAATATAGCCCAGCTGTTTCTGTTTCTGACACTGTTTCTTATGGCTGACATTAACACTGATACTATCTGCCACAAGCTAATTTCATATTGGCCTGGCTGATTTATTGGTCTAGCTCTAGTTTTTAAGGTAATTTAGCTCTTTAACACCAGCCCTCCTTGGCGGGGAGGCCTGCTTTAATCGAATCAAATTGGTTTAGGGAATCTTGTTTAGTAAACGTTACGACTTATTACATTGTTGGACCGCCAGACTGCTTTGAAGGAAGGTAGACAACATATTTTTTTCATTTTCATTGTTTCAGTTTAGGGCATCCATTGTGCCAGGATATTATAACAGGAAATTTTGTAAAAAGAATCACTGATTAATTTGCAGCCTTTAATTGTGCACAATTAAAAGCTTTGTTATTTTCTTTTTTGTTGTCTTTAATCGATAGTGACAGCTGAAGAATGACAGGAAAGGGGGGAGAGAGAGGAGATGCCACGCAGCAAAGGGCCACAGGTTGAAACCGAAAGCCTTCGTTTGCATGACCCAACCCCTGGCACGTGAGGTGCCTCCACCAGGTGAGCCAACCGGGCGCCCAACATGGCTCACAATTTGTGGTTTGCAAATGCAGAGAAAACAATGGCATCTTGGATCACTGACTTTTCCTCGTAACAGTTGACTTGTTCCAGAGGACACAAATCTTCAGATGAAAAAAGTCTTGATTTACCCAGAGTACTTAAGGATTTACTCCTACTGAAGACAGTCAATTATGAGTTTATTTGTTGGATTGAAGCCTCGGGCAATATCTATCTTTGTGCAACCAGCCCGAGGTTGTGTTATAACTTGAATACAAATGAAGAAAAGACTAAAATTGAAGCAAAGGTGACTCTTCCACTTTGGCTAAGACTGAGGAAACATGACTGTAGGTATCTTCCTGCTGCAAGAGGAGGAAGTGTTGATAGGATAGCTGTAATCACGCTGTCAGGGAGCGACAACAACAAGATGATAAACTGATCCTCCTTAAGCTCCACTGCTCTATCTCATTCTCTAACACTTCATCAGGCCGGCCTTCCTGATAACTGAGGCCTTTCTTGTGTTGAGGACAACGTATAAGATTTCGTATGAGTGTGTGTGTGTTTGTGTGTGTGTGTGTGTGTTTATCTCCTACCTGTCCTATCTGATGGACATAGCGAACTGAATGAGAGGCGTAAGGTTTCTGTCTGCACATTACAAAAGACCTGCAGGCCTATTTTGACTGCTGCACACACGCACACACACACACACACACACACACACACACACACACACACACACACACACATACACACACGCAGTGGACTATTTTGATTGAAGTACTTAATGAATGACACACACACATGCGCTGATCTGTTTTGACTGGTATCTTGTCTGTCTGGCTGCAGTGAAAAAGAATAAAAGAGGCACAAGGCAATCAGTGAAGGTAATCACTGCTATTATAAAGTCATACATAAAGAGGTTACATGTGTGCTAAAGCCCTACGGAAGTTTTATTTCGGCCAAACAACAACAACAAAACACCACTATCCTTGTAAGAAGAATTCAGGTCCGTATAGATATGGATGTGGTTCAAGCTGGGGTTTTAACAGAGGGGGGTTTGGGATTTAAATTGTGTAATTTTCACACTATTTTAACATGCAGTTCTGTGTGATACTTCATCATGACTGCTCAATCTGGATCAGGATGAGAGAACACTGTCATTACATAGTAGATATACTGGCATCCAATGCACCAACCCTGTAAGGATATTTGCTCTGTCAATGGTTTGTTTTGTTCTTTTCGTGCCAAATTTCAGCCTCATGCCGCAGTGTTGTTTGTTACCAAGCAACGGGACAGGCAACTTTGGCCGGCAGCATCATAGCCGAAAGCATGCGTGCCTTGTTCTGTTTTTGTATCTAAATAAACAGCAGAAATAAAAACAGGATCAAGGCTGTGAGAAGTAATTAATGTCCAACACACACTTGTTTGCTCCATCGATACAAGCATAAACTTAAGTTTACACTTAAGTTGACAAATAAACACAGAATGTGAGACTAAATTATAAGGAATTATATAAAATGATGACAAATGGAGTTTCAGTTTGAGATTATGTTGACAATGTTAGACTGGAGCATGAAAATTCATCCTTGACCTTTGGGACCAGTGTATGTCATGAAATAATCGAAGCTCAAAATGGCGGTATGTGGACAAATGGACTTATTGCTTACACTTTAAAGGAGCTGTATGTATGTATATGTTTTAAACTTTCAAACTTATTATATTATCAACAAAATGTGAAGAATGAACTGTTCTGACATTATGTCAAAGACATATGTATTGTCTGGCAGAGATATCTACTGACGTTAGCATGCTAACCAGCTAGGCCCAGCCCATACTGTCTCGTAATTCTACTTTAAATTCCGTTTAAAGGTCTTGGGGAGCACTGTGAAAAAAGTTGTATGAATTATTGTTAAGCCTGCCCCCCCACATTAGTGATTCTGCTGCAGCGGTTTTCTATACTTGTTTTTAAAAACTATCCATCATGAGTGCAACAATGTTGTAGAGGTGCAATGCTAAAGTGCAGTACTCTTTAATGTGCTTCAGCATCAACTGTAAATCGTATATGTCATATTTAAAGCTTTAAAAGCTTCACTGATTGGTTACTGCATCATTCCTTCTACTGTAATGGTACACACACACACACACACACACACACACACACACACACACACACACACACACCCTTGGGCGTGGTTAGTTAAGCCAGAAGTCAAGACCCTTCTTCCTTCCTGTAAATCTGACTCAGCAGGATTCAATGAAAACAGTGAATCCAAGGCAGCAATCCAACATCAGCAAGGGTAACAAAGCCAGCTGAGATGTCCCCGTCAAACTCATTCACAAAGTCAGTGATGCCAAACAGGAGGGGAAAAACAAGAATTACAATTGTCTCATATCACAAAGTGCCATTATGTGTTTGTTTGAGTCCAAGAGATCAAATGTTTTCACACTAGGAAGTATAGTTGAAGATAAGGATTTGGATGTTGGATGTCCACCGCACTATTTTTATTCCTATCAAAATACATTAGAAATTACTTTTAACATGATCCTGTGGGGGTTGGGAGGATTTTACACACTGAAATTAGACATCACATATCACAGATATTACTCAACAGAAAGAAGAGTAATACTACAATGGAATGTAAAAATGGGGAATCAGCAGGAATGGTTTTGTGAGCACTGAGGACTCAAGTTAGTGGGTTTTGGATCTGCATGTTTCAGCCTGACCTTGTCGGATCTCCCTCTGAGGGCCAATGTAGCAAGCCATGCTGCGTATTAGTCAATAAATCAGTATGCAAAACAAAAATGAGACTGATTTATTCATCTGAGAGCAGCAAAATACTACAGTGTGGTGGAAAAAACTTTTCCCTTGTGAGTGAGATTTAGTGAAAGGGGAGTACAAAAACATCCTGAGTATGTTTTTGTTCAACTTTTTTCATTGTTAACATTCAACAACAGCCCCCGCCCAAACCCCCAATTTTTTGATAAAGGAAGCTTCAGGGAGCATGTGCTGGGCTCATATCTGGTTTCATATTTTGCTGTACACCCACACAGAAGCAGCAGCAGCTAGATTTCACAGTGAAAACATCCACAGCAGCTTGTATTGGCTGATGATTTAGGCCAGACACTTTCACACATAACAACTACTGTATTTTTAATATAGTATCAGGGCGTGCATTTAGGTATTTGGCACTCAGACACCTACACTAAACTTATTAAAACTGATTCTGGGTGACAAAAATTAGTAGTGGGGAAATTATTTCATGCATGATTAAAAGCATTATTAGTTTTTTGACACATAATTGATTTTGCAGGTCACTGACTGGATGTCTAACTTTATCACCTAAGGCAGCAGCAGCAGGACAAAGAAATGTGCTTTCTTGTGAGTAAAGTGTTAGTATGCTGATATATTTAACACTCAACACTTGCCAGAGGGCTTTGTAATGAGAAACGTCAACCTATCCCACCGTGTATTCCGTACTGGCGGTTAATCATCGGCTATGTGTGCGTGCCTCACCGTGCTGCTGGTGCCTCCCCGGTCCTCCGCCGTGCGCCTCAGCCATGCGCTGTAGGGCGTGTAGCATCACCTGGCTGTTGGGGCTCGGAGTCTGGGTAGCTCTGTCAGCCGTCACTGGCCTCGGGGAGAGCGGGGAGCTCGGCAGCGAGTCGCCGTCGTAGGAGAAATATCCACTGGAGGCGCGGCGAGGGAGGTGGAATATTGTCCTCTTCTGAAACACGCCTAGACTGTCGATAGGAGGTTTTGTGCACCAGGACGGAGAGTCCGGCTCTCCTCCTCCGGAGGAACTGCGGCGGCCGACGCTCCGCTCGCCGGCGTTGTCTGAGCGGTTCGTTTGCGCACAGGCACCGGCGGCACCGGCGGGTGGTGGGTCTCCTCCGCTTCCCTGTGTTGCCGTTACTGCGGTCGAGCCATCGGACGGGTTTGGTGGTCTGTTGGATGAACAGAGCGGCACCGTCAGCCTGGGCTTTCATCACTCTGGACAAACAGCCTACAGCCTCACGTCTCATGTGGAGCTTAAGCTGGATATGTAGCAGCGCACTGCTGCGTCAGGACTGGACCTCGCAGATTGAAGGTTTTCCTTTAAAACTGCGGGATTTCTGTCATTTAACTCAAATTCATTTCACAGGGAACCGCGGAAACAGGCGCGCCGACGAGCACCGACTTCTTTTTTAATAAAAGCGGGCGTGTCGACAGTAAACTGCCTAATAGGTTCGTCTCATGACATGTTATATATTAGCTCACGTCCCACAGAAGCGTTGGTGTAGTGTTAGACTAGCTTATGTGTTCCTGTTCAGACGGCAGCCCAGGCTTTCCTGCCCAAACTGGTCGCCCGGTGCGTCTCCATTGTTAGAAGTTGCTGATTGCAGCAGAACTTTGTTTGACTTGTGGGAAAAAAATAATAATCAGGCATGAAGGAAACGGCTGGATTAACTTCAACTGCGTCACATACAAACAGCCATAAAAGAAATCCGTCTCAGGGGACCACAGTCCGTCTGGAAATCTATTTTCTTGTTTCATTAAATTATCAATAATTCCGTTTGTTCGGACATTTCTGCTCATCGACAGGTGACGAGGAATATTTTGAATGAAGGTAAAATTGTGCAGATATAACTTTTTGTTAGGTCGCTTTATATAAAACACACTTATTTGCGCATTGAGAACAAAAATCTTACACTCTTTTTTTTTTTCATTTTCCGTTTTACTCACCAAAAACTCAGACTCTCTACGGGACATTCTAAAAAAAGGGACTCGTCCAGATGATATTTTGCTGCAGCGCTTCCTGTTTGTCCAGACTAAACTGCAGCTTCCTAAGCGCACGGATTCCCAGCGGTAATGACCCACTTCTGCGCCAGAATGAACTAAAATCATGACAAACTTTTTTTTTTTAGCACCAATTCATGCACCGACAAACACAACTTGATTTACGCACCTTGGATGTAGACAGCCATCTTTTTGCTTTTTACGCATTTTTTACGCACGGAAAAGCGGCGTTAAAAGCCGCACTTTAACTGGACGCGACATATGTCCTCCGGCCACATGAAAATGCAAACTTTCCCTTTGGGGTTCAGTGCAAATCCGGACACTGCGAGCGAGATAGTGTGCGTGTCAAGCGGCATGTACACACCAAAGTACCAAAAAGTACCGGCGGCCACCTCGCCGAGAGGGAAAAGCCAGAGGAAGGGAAGAAAAGGAAACCCGCAACACCAGTACAAGAAAACTAGCAAACGAGACATTTGATCAGGTGTCACGGTCCTGAATGTCTCTTCAGCAGCATAACATAAGGATGTAGGCTGTAGTGTCTGTGTATCCGTGGGCGATAACAGAAAGGTCTACTCTCACCAGAAAAAAACTGACATTTCAGATTACACGATAAGGTTTCACTTTACTAGATATTAAAGTATTCGAGCAGCTGTCACATGGACGGCGTGTGCCTCTTGGATCGTGCTTTCTATAGTTTGTTTCTTCAAGCCCAGTGGTGCACATGCGCCCCCTGCATATAACTCTGGTTATTGCCTTTTTTTAAGTGACATTATTAGTTAATAGCAGAAAAGCTAAAGGTGAACTAGTCTGAATGTGTCTTTATAATATCACGTGAATTCATTGCCTGACATGGGGTGGTAAATCAAGTTCACCTCGATCATAACTAGAGCAGTGTCTCATCTATGAACAAACACCAGCTCCTCTTATAGAAGAAAAAACATCATATGGTCGCACAAGTCTTGGCAGTATTTAAAAACAGTGCTATTAATGCATGCCCAACACTGCACACGCTCTATTCAGCAAATGAAACGCTGTTGATCCCCTGCATCCCCGGAGACAAAGCCACATACACTGCACACTTGTCATCCAGACCCATTACAGCGTTTATCCCGTGCACGCTCAACTGATGGTGTAATAAAAGGAACTGAAGCCGGTGCGTTGCGCTGCCAAACATACCGGCTAGCTAAAGTCAACAAACATACACCCTAAAAACCTCTCAATATAATAAAAGAAACATCCACAAAGTAGGGAAAATGCCACTTTAAACTCTGACTGGAGTATTACAGGAATTCTTAATGAGAATAAAGTGCCATAATGTCAGCTCAGTTCGGTTTAAGTCACCTTTTGCGCATGGCAAACACTCTTCAGAAAGATTACAGTGATATTTCATAATATAGGAAATAATTACTATGTAAGAGAAAAGCTATTATTATTCTCCTGCATTATAAAACACTGACATGAAACAGTGACTGGTGACATGCCGGTGGGCAGAGGGAAGCTGGATTTTTGTAAAGTAATTGTTTAAAAAACACAAAATACACACCTGTGCTCCCTCTATCCCAACTCACCTGGACAGACTCATGTCAGTGGCGGGACATCACCGCAGGCTCAAAAAAAAAAAAAAAAAAGAAACACGGTGATAAGTTTATTGTAAGTATGTCTAAACAATATCAGTGCTCCAAGTCCAAATAGGATCCACAGGTCCAAAGTAAGAAAAACATCAATTTAAGTCAAAAAAAAAAAAAAAGTAAATTAAATCCCTGAGTTTTTGCTGAAGTTTCCCCGGGAGGAGAGGGTGAATAATCCGCCTAGTCCGAGTGGAAACTGCGCAGAGGAGGTAAACAAACTCCAGAAACTGCGCTGAGGTTTCCTTCTTCTCTTCCTCTGTCTCTCTCAACACTACATAATGTACTGTACTCTATGCGCATAGACTGATAGAGGCTCTACTCTAAACCCCACCTCCAAATGGGTGGGGGTTTCACTCGTTTTTCTGTTTTCTCTGTCTCCCCCTGTCACATGAAAGGTGCAAGTGTCTCTAAATGTGACTGTCTACTGCTGTTTCTCTGTGTCTCTGGCTGTGTTTCATACTACTTACTAATTCTAACCAGATCTGGATCTTATTATTAATTCTCTATTATCAGGATGAAGTTTAATCCTGGACCTGATTTGTTGGTGTTCCTAACCTAATTTGTTTTCAAAACTAAAATACTTAAATACAGATTGCCAGTGTTTCCCCTTCTGCACAATCCGAGAAAGCTGAATGTGTATTTGATATTGAGACATTCACAGTTTGGATGAAACTGACGCCTACACTTGTACTATGACTGCTGGCTTGACAGTAGAACCCAGCATGAGATCCTATTGCAGTTATGAATCATCCTAAGAGCTTTGCTAATGTCGTATTTATGTTTCTGAAGACAGACTCACATGTGTTTCTGAAGAACAGAGGAAATTCAGTGAACAATATTCTTCCACTAAGGATATTTGATTATGCTCTGGTTCAATGCAGTGCTTTGTACAACTATACTATAATATATTGTTTATTTTTGTACTGTAAGTCCACATTTCTGATTGGCTGCCAAGTGTCCATTAAAATCATATGACAGGGCACTTCAAGCATAGTTCTGGTTAAAAGTTTAACTTTAATTTAGACTACTGGACACAAAAGGCCACTGATGCACACACAAATGTCCTTTCAGAAATTGTGCATTTGGTTTATGCGAGCAAACAGAACAAAGAAATAACGTCTCTTTCTGCATCTCTTGCAGCCAAATTCTTACAAAACAAAGAAACTAACAACTAGTACATCTCTTACAACTAAATTAGCTGAGCACTGACTGCTCACACATGAGCACACATGCACAAATCCATACAGACAGACAAAAGGGCGAGACAATCAATGTCATTTACATGTGATCAATACGAATCAATTCCTGAGTGTGGGAAAATGTTTGTGAATGACTGTTAATATCTGCCTTGGTTAGCTTGTGTTTCCTATTGCTGCTTCTGTATTTATCTTTTTCTTTTGCAGTTTAGAGCTCTGTTTAATGCGATGATGATGGTGATGATGGTGATGATGATGATGATGATGATGGTGATTGTGGTGCTGATACTGAAGAAAGTGCTAAAGGGATGGCCAGGCTGACCCATAAGTAAAAGGCTAGATCTTTGTATGACTTCTGTTGGAGTGTGGTTATACTTTATTCGTTATAGCAACAGTAAGACTTTGATGAGGACTCATATAACAGCAGGATAGAGTCCACACTGCACACTGGGTCAAAGAATTACGTTGTACTTTTTTAGCCATGCAGAGAATGTGTCCTCCACTTTGGTCCAGACTGAATTATCTTATCCTGTGTAGAGATATCTATAGTGCCAAGATGATATATGATTCCCTGAGGTTAAAGGTCCAGTGTGTAACATTAAGGAGGATCAATAGGCAGAAATGGAATATAATATTCATAGGTATGAGCTATTTTTATCTACAGACGTCACTGATCGCCCTTCATGGAAGCTGCCATTTTGAGTCACCGTGTTTCTACTGTACCCCAGAAGGGACAAACCAATCACTGGCTTTATGTAGGTACATTTGCATTTTACCCACTGTACTGTCTCCCCTACATTTGGAGAGGGAGGGTGAAACGAGTGAGTTGCAATCTGCAACTACACAACTAGATGCCACTAGATCCAATACACTAGTCCTTAGAGTAGGTCTAGATTGTCCTCCTCATACTCCTTTTAATATTATTTACAGAGACTCAACAATCCCTAACTCTGAATAAGCATTTGGTGACAGATTGAGCAGAACCTGGCTGTAGATGGGAGGCTGTCTGCATTGACCGGTCGGGTTTAGAGAGTTAAACTAAGGTGGTGACCACAGTAAACATTACATTTGATAGCATTCTAGTATTGTGACTGTGAGCATGTTATCATTCGGCTCAGTACTGAAGGAGCTGCTAGCATTACATAGTCTCTTGTCTAAGTCCATTTAAATCTTTCCCGCTTTATAATGAAGTTTGTGGCTGTTGGTGCTCTCCTCTGCAAACAGGAAAATCATTGTTGGAGCCTGACACTGCTGGAACATCGAAACCGAACTGAGTTTTATGGCATCATTCAATTGCCCTGGGGGACTTTAAGGGTAATTACAAAATACTCACAACAGTAGATGCCACTAAAACGCAATAGAGCATAAAGGGCTGTAAATTTGACTGCAATACCAAACCTACAATTGTGTGCAAGCAAACAAACAAACTGACAGCCATACAGTATGTCAACTGTGTTATGATGACTAGATAAATTCAGGTGACGAATACTTCCCAGTTTGTCCATAAACTCTATCAGAGTTTCTATAGACATAGTGGCCGTCCACTCCCCAAAACATTAGTTCCTTATTGAGAAACATGAGATGTTAACAGCTACAACCACAGTAGTTGCTGGTAATAAGATTATGTGTAAAATATAGATATGTTAAATCTCTATTATCAGCATTCCTGTGCCGCCTCGGGAGAGGCTTCATCACAGCATATTGACCCAGTTGTGAAAATCAGTGAAGCGTTAAAAATGTGTGAGTCAGGCTGCTGAACACAGTGTTTACTGTGACTGAGTGTGAAACAACTTGTTCACAATGGAGGACACATTCTACATGTAATGAGAGGGTAAAACAGTAAACTGTAGTAAAAGTTCTGGTTTTGCTCCTAGGAAAACTAGTGGTTTTTACTATAACAGTAAAAGGTAGGTCAGATTGTGTAATAAATTACAAATTTGAATGCTGAAAGGATAAAAATATACACATATTGCAAACTGTATTGTTTTGGTGATTAAGACATCAGCAAGTTCCGCATCAGCCCTACATACAGTAAATGTACCCTCAGCTAATGAGTCCAAATGCTCAGTTAACTTCCCTAACTTAACACCCTCCTTTATTAAACCATGTCCACCATCCACCACTTACAGCACTTTACAGCACAGTGATCAAAACACGAAAAACCACACACACACACACACACACACACACACACACACACACAATATTAAAGACCATAAAACCATGGTGCATGCTGACCGTCAACAATGCACAGCCTTCACCTGCTTTTAAACTCAGTTTGGAAAAAAACACATTTATTTCCAGGGTTCCATGTTGAACTCTCCATCTAAACCCTGCCATACTCTGCCCTGCAGATGCTGCACCATTATCCCTCTTAATGCTGTCCTGCTCCTGTCTAGATGTTTACTAGAGCTGTATAGAGAACCTTCCCCTTTTCCTCCCCAGGAAAGGAAAGCTGATTAAAATAATCACTCATATAAACCAGTTTTAATTCCTCTTTACTGCCACCTGCATCCTAATCCATGACAACTGAGCAACCAAAACCAACGCCTGTGAGATGCTGCTGAAATCAGAAAGGAATAATATATGGACCTTGAATTAAGTTTGTTTTCTCAAATATAAATATTAGAGCTGAAATGATTAGCTGATTAATAAGTAGATCCACTATTTGGCCACTATTTTTTATAATGAATCAATTGTTTAAGTAATTTCTTTAAGCAAAAATGCCAAACAACTTCTCTAAATATTCTCTGGGTTTGGTCTTCTATTATAGATGTCTTATAGAATTATAGAATTATATAATATCATTTTGACAGCTGTTTGCTGCAATTAAAAGACTTTACTTTGGGTTGAAAATGACTCCTAATTTCCTGAATATGTATGTTTATAAAAATATATAAAAAACAAACAATGAAAACAATAATTGAAACACTGATTCACATTTAATTTCAAAAGTATGTGTGTGTGTGTGTGTGTGTGTGTGTGTGTGTGTGTGTGTGTGTGTGTGTGTGTGTGTGTGTGTGTGTGTGTGTGTGTGTGTGTGTGTGTGTGTGTGTGTGTGTGTGTGTGTGTTTAACAGATATTTACTGCTGGTCATTGAGCTAATGGAAAGTCAATCCGTTCCCATGCAGTGAACCATGACCCCTCCCCCTTCACCCCCAATAAGACAATACCGACCACCTGGACCAGTAGAGAGAGAGAGAGAGAGAGAGAGAGAGAGATGGTGTGTGTGTGTGTGTGTGTGTGTGTGTGTGTGTGTGTGTGTGTGTGTGTGTGTGTGTCCATAATAATATTGACTGGCTGTAATGTGAGAGGTCAGGACACAATAGCACTGTGACTCTGAAGACCTAACACCATGCTGTGAGAGGTCACAGCTATGTGTCACACAGAAAAGCACACACACACACACACACACACACACACACACACACACACACACACACACACACTTTGACTTCTGTATCACTTGTCCGTTTTATGTCAGCCCTTCTCTGCTCACACTGCAGCTGAGAGTATTCTCTTCACATGACTCAGTTTCTTTTTCTTGGGTTTTAATCTGCATGGACATGTACACCCATTGCTCCCATCTTTCATGGTTTTGAGATGAGTTTGTGCTGTCTTACATAAAGGCTGCAATTGATTGTAGCCAAGACATCACATGCAAGCTTGAATGGGTCACAAATTAAGTACTTGAAATAATACTAAGGGTAGAACGGTTCACAAAATTCACAGTTTTGGTCCGTGACACGGTTTTGGGTTCAGTTTGGTATGTTTTTTTTTTATTTGGCAATACGTTCGCTATATTATTCATTCATGGTTCATCATATTGTAAGTATTACTGCTAGCGTAAGCCACACGTATATATAGTTGCCATTTTATCCACCATTATCCGTCATTGTCATAGGTAAGACCCATAATACATACATACCGAAATGATGCTGAGAGATCCTCTTACTCTACTACTTAAACTATTTTGTCTGTCCACCTGTCAATTCCAAGACTGACTGACAGCTGCACTCTGCACTTTGTCGCTGAACCAACAGTCTGGATTGGCAAAGTAATTTCCTTAAACAGCGGGGTACTGTAGTTTCTAGCTAATCAAACTCAAACAAGGAGTAAACTGTACATTTCATTTCTATTTTCAGCCACAGACCAACACACATTTGGTGTTCTAGTGAGTTTTAGCGGCACCAGGATGCTGAATATGGGATTGGCTCAAAATAAACTACAGCCAGTGTTCATAGCAAAGACGGAACATGTACAACGGTGTAGCTCACTGATTTTTAATAGTTTTCAGTCAAGATCCGGAAACAGAAAATTGTTATTAGGATATATTCATTGTTAGTTTTGGTCTTCTCAATATCGACCAATTTGCTCCTTTTTAAAAGTTTTCTCTAAATGAGAAGATGAGCATAAGAAATGGGCAAAAACATGTAAAAATAACAGTGCATACTTTCAAAGGAGGCCCTAGTAGCTCACCTGGTAGAGCTGCTACCCCACTTACCAATGCTGAATCCTTGCCGCAGCAGCCATGGGTTCAACTCTGACTTGTGGCCCTATTGCTGCCTCTTGGTAACTCTTCAGCTATCACTATCTATTGAGCAATTTTACATGTTAAGATTTAGTGAAACTCTGTGAGTGTTGTTGTGCTGTGTTTGCTGCTGGGCCTTGCAGCATCTCAATGTTGAAGCAGATCTTCTGCGTCGATTAGAAATTGACAGTTACAGTACATTGCTGCATGACGGTGTTCTTTAATCTACTAGGAGTCTGAATACCCTGAAATATGTCTGATACACTACATTACTTTGTGTACTGATTGGCAACCAGCCCACTGCACAGAAATGGATTAAGCTTATTTGAATGCATGGAACAACGTCCATTGTATCAAATCTAAAATCCCAACTAATCTCTCTGTGTTAGCCTGTCTGTTTCGTTTCTTTGTCTGGCTCTTATTACCTTTGACTCCCTCTGTCTCTTCTCTCGATCTTTATCTCCCAACTCTGTCTGTAATTCTGTGTATTCATTTCCATCTGGCTGCGCTGACTGTCTTGCTACTTGCATGTGTGTGTCTATGTTCAAGATTCAAGATTCAAGAAACTTTATTTATCCCGAGGGAAATTGCTGTGTTCTGTGTCTACGTACTGTATGCTTGTTGATCAGTTCCAGCAGTCTGCTAGTACAGTTGTTCTCACTTTGCTGTGATCAAACAGTAGTGACAGACACACTCCTGTGTACACACAAACCCTGTGTCATGTAGCGTGCTAATTAAATGCTGTACTTTAGTGTTGCCATGTTTGGGTTGGCGTCCATTCAGCACACTGTTTATACTTCATGTCCTGACAGACCAAAAGACCAAAGACCAACAGAAATGCTGCCTCATCTTCCATTAAAATGTATACTTGAACACACCACAGCTATTACAGCTGACAGCCCAGTGAACGCTGACATGCATGTATGTTCTGAGCCTGCATGAGAAGAAATACCTTGTCTGTAGTTTAGTCTAAGTGTTCCTATCTAAAAAGAACAGAATGGCAAACTAAAAAACTAGCCAACTAAAAATGCCACTGAGAATGAGATTTAACCATCTAGTTGTTTCCTTTGGAACGGTGTTGTCTTTCGCTTGTGGAAGAAAAAAAGACACAAAAGAGACTCTAAATGGGTGAAGTTAGCCAGACAGTTAATTCTCAGTTACTGTTACTGATAAGAGATAACACATCATAAAAATAACAATAGTCAATGGTTCGCAGCCCAATGGTTAAATGCTTAATAGATCCTGACAGCTGCGGATTACATGGCAAGCATTAAGCAACCAGATAGTCGAATCAATGCAATGTAACAAATTAAGTCTGTTTCACCAAAATGTTGAGATATATGATTGTAGTTATGCTGAAGCCAATGAAGGCAGCTTAGAGCAAAACCTTAAAGCAATCGCAGGCGTTGAAAGCAGCATTTTTGTTTGTTTGTGTGCACAGTTACAATGTGTCTACACAGGAGGTGTGTTCAGGCACTGTACTGAGTGTGGGACACCTGCGTTACACAACCCGATCATTGTTTTTATGCACCTAAAATGGACAAAAATAGACTTAAAGCATAAAGAAACGGTTCCATGCATATGATGTAAGTGAAACGCAAGCTGTTACACGTTGATTCAAATTGAAGCGCATCTATTCCGTCAGACATGCAGGAGACTGGAAAACATGGCTGAAACTTGTCAATTTTCATTCTTCCTCAGAAGAGAGTTTGCCCAGTAAATATTCAAATATTACATTCTTTTCAGATGACTTTATATTTAACCTTATATGCTAATAAAGAACATGTGATGTTATTAAAAGCTCCAGAATAGCAACCTTGCAAAGAGATTTTCTCAACTGTAGTTTCTGATGTCAAAAATAAACATGAACGAGTAGTCCTTAAAGTGCAAAATGTTTTAATATTTAAAACTTGACAAACTCTGCTGATAAAGATAATGTGATATGAGCAACCCCCCCTAAACAGCTAATAAACCTTGTAGTAAGATTGTTTTCTCAACTGAAGTTGACTAGTTTCCAGCATTGTGAACATGAATCCACGTGACACTGAAATTAGAGTTGTAGCATGCATTCATTAATGTTGATAATTGTTACTTAGTTAAATGTTGCCTGACTGACCTTTATTTGTCTGTTGCATCTACATTTTTCAATGAGATGATTGGGTTTAAGTTACGTTTCCATCCATCTGTATTGAAGATACATTGTTTCGTGAAGACCATCAAAGCAGCAGTTATTTAGTGTTTTAGTGGACAGTTGAAATGCAAATCTTCTGACTGCCAGTGGTGTGGGAAAGAAACACTCTGAGCTGTGTTTTGTGAGTAGAAAGTCAATTTGGTTATTGGAAAAGAAAAGCATGTGGTTAGTGAGGTACCTCAACAGCTCAGTGTGAACAGAGGAAATGGAAAAATAGACATGGTTACTCTAATAGATGGTCTCTACAGTGCTCATGTGTTAAGTCTTAACTGCCACATAAGGTCAAAGCAAAGAGTGGAAAAACACATTGTGAGGTGTACACGCACATTTGTGTCAACATTATCACATCTGACTGAATAAGCCGACAAAAATCATTGAGTTTATCTGTCCATACACAGTACATTTGTCACAGTTTCATCTATTTGTCCAAAGCACTGAATGTGTTTGGTAAAGCTTTCCTTTGTGCATCTACTGTTGGTGCTTTCAACAAGGTTTGACTGGTTGGTGGTGCAGTCCATTAAACTGTCAATGGCTTTACTGAATAATAAACATTGTGTCCCTTACTACATTAATCCACATCCATAGTAATCACATTATATATATCAGGTCAGGTGTTATAATACAATACATATAACACCACATTTTTAGGATATCTGAGCACATATATTTCTGATTAAAGAAACATTTGAGCATTTCTAATGGTGCCAATGATTACATGTTACACCCACATTACACCCAGATGTTACTAATAGCATTAAGAATAACTTAAGTGTCCCCGAAAGCCATGACAGTGTGACAGCGGCATGCACAATACAAGGACTCTGAAACAGGCAGGGATTCTTTCTCTGAATTAAAGTCTGGAGAGCCGTGAATCATGCTTGTGAACAGGGGGTTGTAGGTTCAAAACCCAGTACAAACTTTCCAAAACAGCCAAACACCCCGAGTCAGTGACTGGCCAGGTGTGCAGAAGTGTGAAAACAGGGCAATGTCTGAACTTCTCTCTCAAGCTACCTTTATTCTTTCTTCTCACAACGACTTCCGTGTGCTACCATTAATGACTTTGCGCAGACGCTGCCCGAAAGCGAGCGCCGTTAAACCCCTTTGTACAGTTTATCTCGCCAACACTACAAAGACAGGCAAAAGACAGAGACTTCTCGGAGAGAGATCAGTGTGTGATGTGTGATGCAGCCAGGAAGCTATAGCAGCAGGCTTTTCGCCTGCCCAGTAAGAGGGGACATTCTGAACAGGTATAAACATTATGGATGTGGTCGGAAGACACGTCGTACCAACTGGTTAGTTTGGGGCACACTGAAACCTGAAGTGTGTTCTTGAGCAAAGTGGCAGGACAAGAAAAGAGCAAACATTTTCAACATGTACAATGTGTGCTAAACACGCTTTTTGTCCATATTCAAATCTTGTTGTATAAGAAAGCTACCATCCACTATTCATTTGACGTCAAAGGCAAATTATGGCAATACCTGATTTACATGTGAAAATCCCGTTCCCACACTTTAAACTTGAAGCTATTTTTGGTTTTGAGTTTAAAACCATATATAGCAAGCATGTAAAAGAAAATGTTGCACCAAAATGAAAAGTGATGACATATCAAAATAGACTACAGTGGATGTACACTGAGGGCGGTATCAGCTCCTTTCAACAAAATTACATTTTCTCATCTGAAACACTGAATACTGCTCTACGTTACAAATGCGAAACTGTGCATCTCTCTCGCTGTCTTGCACTGTTTCTCCAGTCTCTTGCAACACCAAACCCCCACACATCCACACACGAGGGGAAAATAAAACCCACCACAAACTCCCTTAAAAAACCCAAAACGTGATATTTCAGAGGCGACATGTATATAATCAGATGAGAGAAGCAGACAGTAGAATGTGCCCTCGTTGTTTCCCCCTGCAAGGGGTCTGGTGGGGTTTTAGTCCCACGTAAAGAAAGATACTAATAATATATTACTACATAAATACTAAAATTACATCCCGCTCAAACTCAGACTATTTTATTATTATTAAGTAGTTCATTTAAACAACATGACTTTCAACCATGTTTAAAAAAATTATGAGAGCCAGACTTACATTGCATTTATTGAGCGAGTTATTAAGCAAACCTGCCTCTACACAGGATTATGGGTAGAAGGAGACGGGGGAAGTTCCTCATGTAAATAATTGTGTTACAGGGGAGCCTGGGAGGGGGCTGAGCACCCCTGAAAATAACACAAGTTTGAGTTTGGGTGGTGTCTCAAAATAATGATTGCTTACCAACATTAGCTTTTTCTAATGAAGGAGTAATGGGCCTTTAAAGGACCAGTGTGTAGGATTTAGTGGCCTCTCGCCGGTGAAGTTGCAGATCGCAACTCAATAAGTAACTGTATTTGACAACCTGGGAATCAGAACGTGTTGTGAAGTGTGTAGGAGAAACTATGGTGGCTGTGAAACTCAGTGCTTGATTTGTCCATTTTGGGCTACTGTAGAAACATGGCGGTTCAACATAGCTCCACAGAAGGCAACCTGCGTCGTCAAAATAATACAGCTCATTTTAAGATAACCCAAACACAACGATTCCTGTATTATTACGCTACACTATACCGAAAATGTGCTAGTGCTCAGTGTATCATGAATGTGGGCTTTTTATGTTGTATTGTGGTACGATTTGATGTCACTGATCAGGTCTGCAAAGACATTATAAGAAAAGAACTGACATTTCCTACCTGCTCTTCCCTGTTACCACCTCCTGCTAGTACAGTAAGTAAGTGAAAACCTTATTGCTCTTCCTGACCACACCTCTGGTTAACCACAAAGACAAAATTTCAGCTCAGACAAGAAGCACGCACAGTATGGCAGATTAGTTGAGAAGAAAGTGGTGAGTTATATGTTTTTTCTCTTCGTAATATTTGTTATAAGGCAGCGATAGCCGCTTTCTCTCCCTCCCATGCTGAAGCTGTCCATGTTTTTCTTTTTACGACAGCCACTGTGTAATCAGAACACTGCTTGGAAAGGTGTGCAGAACAAAATGAAGTCTGCTCAGTGAGCAGTCGCTCATGGCACAGACGTGACCAACTGTACCTTTGGCTGGAAAGTTACACAGATTTGTTTTGATTACAGGTTACCAAACCTGTTGTGAGGTCTGTCTACAGGCCTCATTTTGTTTGCAAATAGTCAGATGAGCGTGAATGGACCAAAGACATAAACACAACAAATAAGGTTTTATTTCAGGTTCAGACTTAAGAAAACAAGCTCAGGGTGTAAATGAACCTTGCAAAGTCGACAATTGTGAGTAATGTTTGGAGCTTCTTTTAGCGGAGGCAACTATTAATATTTTTGTAACAAAGACCTTAAACTCTGCGGGCAATAGCTGTTAACATGATCCTTTTTTTTGTTGTGGTTGTTTTTCTCTTCTTGTTATATTTAGACCTGTAATTTATTTTTAATCTGTAACAAACCTGACAGATGCACACATGTTAACGCCATGTTCCGTCATTGTGCCATGTCTATTTGTTTGTATGTGTCTGTGTGTGTGAAGTTTCCATAGAGAACAGTGGGCTGACTCAAAATGAGAACTCAGGGTTTCCTCTACAAGCCTGAGAGACAGAAGACGAGTGGAAAACTGGTTTCACACACAAACACACACACACACAAGCAAAAGCACAATATTCTACAAAACCATACGAACATATACACACAACAAACAACATACCCCCCGAAAAATGAGAAATGTAGTAGCACACACACACACACACACACACACACCTCTCGCAACATATTGTGCAGGAACTGAGATGGGAACCAATGCATATTGCGCGTCTACTGTTAAACAGACATAACAATACACCCACCCGCCCCCACACACACACATACATACCTTTGTGAACAAGGTGCAGTACTCACTGTTCAACAGCCAAAGCAAACTGCTCCAGGGTGACTATACAGAAACGCACAGGAGGGCTAAATAAACAACAGGATCATCACATGAGGTTAAAGGTCAAAATGTACAAGCGCTGTAATGCAAAAACAACTCAACGGACAGGCTTTATGCATCACACTGTCACACTGCATCACAAAACAAAAGAAGTTAATGAAGGAGCAGCTGATTTGTTTGTTTCAAAGATTGTCAGTCTACAAAACCTGAATGAAGTGAATTTACTTTATGTAGAAAGTCAGAAAGAATAGACATTTTAACATAAACAGTCTTACAATATCAGTATCTGGTTAAACTTATGGCAGATTCATTTCACGATGCCAGAGGAAAATTGGGTCCTTTCAGTTATGAATTTAAAGCAAACAGAAACAGCATCATTATGGTATACTATTACAACACATTTGACTTTATAACTATAGAAACATTTGAATGAAATGGAAATCTGAACATGGAGCAGCATAAAGAAGGTACGCAGGATTTGCAAAAGCCAAAAAGCAGAAATATATATATTTTTTCTTTCACAAATATCACATTTAAGTGCGTTCTTGTTTTTATTTGCGTTATATTCACAATATATTACATACAAAATGTAAGAAAATAAACACAGCAGAATACTCCATGACAAAAGCAGAATATACAGAAAAAATGAAGAATGTTCATCTGCATATTTGAGAAAATTTGGACAATATGGTGCAGTGAACATAAAACGCTTGAGTTAAGTTACTGTGACGTACAGTTTTTTTACAGTTCTATTTGGTCATAAATCTTTTGTGGTGAACATGAAGCAGCAGGTGAGAAAAGACAACAGCCTGCAAGACAAAGAAATCTGCCACAACAAAGCAGCACACCTTTTACTTTTCTTTTTGTGCTTCTTTTTTAACTTTGTTTTTCATCTGTGTTGTTTCTTGCACACTATGAGGTTTTAATATTTAAACATGATATTTTTATACTGTGGTTGTTCCAAAGACCAAACCTGCCCCCAACCTAGCTTATCTTGTTTCCTTTAACTTTGTGTTTTCTTCCTTTTTTTCTAATCAGCTCTTTTCCAATTTTTCCTACTTTTATGATTCTTTATTTATTTATTTTTTCTCCTTTACTATCCTCTAAAGCAAGTCAAGTCAAAGGTGTGTGTGTGTGTGTGTGTGTGTGTGTGTGTGTGTGTGTGTGTGTGTGTGGGTGGGAGGGTGAAAAAGAAAGGCTGGAAAGTATTGGTCTTAAAGGTGTGAAAAAGTGTGTGGTTTTGTTTACCTTGAATGGCTTTAAGAATATACAAAAACAAAAAAAAAAACGTTTTCAGTGGCATCTTTCAGCAACACAAATCACAAAGTCACACAAACACACACAGATACGTTTAATCACTCACTTTCTCACTCTGGCTCGCAAACGACACGATCCCTACACAGTCAGAAAAATACAAGCACACACACAGACACACTACTAAAAAATTACTTAACTAATAACTTATTGAGTGTTTTATAAGAAAAATATATGATCTGTTGCTAGTGTGTGTGTGTGTGTGTGTGTGGGTAACAGTATAAAACATGTGAAAACGCAGCCTTAATATTTTGCACGTCACATTCCAACTTCTACAGATTAATACCGCATCACTTGCTGTTTTCATGAATTTGTGCGGGCAAATACAAATAAGTCCCTTTGGTCCCCCTAACTGTACTTTAGTCAACTAGTGTCACCTTACTGGGATGATGCAGAAGTATATACATTATTTATAAAAGTTTTATTAAAAGTGGTATCTGAGATACTGCGTGACACATACAGTAGATGGATTAACTAACTACAGATCAATCCAGTGTGTCCCTTCTCATGTGACAGCTAGTGGTCTTGTAATGCATCATTAGCTCATGTTATAGCAACAAGTAAAATAAACTAACAGCGCCCCTCTTAGGTAAATTAGTGTAAGTTACTAATAAAGCAGCAATCACATTCTGTATTTAGCATCCCTATTATGTTATATAGTTTGATTTGGGAGCTCTCGCAGAATCTACGCAGCAACAAGGATTAATAAAAAGGATAAATGGATATTGAATCTTAGTCAATAATACCAAGAAGATATAGCAGATAAAGAGGCTAGGGTGGTAGAGGACGCTGTGGCAGCTACTGATGCTAGTATGAGCGCATCAGCAGAGTAAAAGCTATATGTGTCAGGTCATAATGGTTGCACTGTACACCTGTATGAGTATGATTGGACGTTACGAGACAGCAGATAACCAGATATCTGTCTCAGCCAATGCTGACGTAGAGTCGACTGTTGGGACTACTTTACGTCATGACATTTATGAAAAGAAAGAGTATTAACGCCCTCTAATCAGAAGAGGACGGCCCACCTCCCCCAGCCTTTCATTGTCTGTCTGCTTCTCCAAACAGTAGGTGCCCACTGCCATTTATTGTAGGTATTACACTGACTATGGATAATACCTCAACCCCACTTTAAATACCCTGAACAATCCCTTTAGGGTTATTCTGGTGCCTTAATGGTTGTGATACATGCCATATGGCTGTAGTTGTATTCATGTCGGGGACCTTTGTTGAATATAATTCCCCCCCTCCTGTCCTTCTGTTTCCTGGCTGTATCTCCTCTGACAACAATGCAGAAGGACAAATGCCAAAAGTAGTCTTAGAAACACTTCTTACAAACCTGAACTTGTATTGCTGGTGTTCCAAAGGGAATACAAGTTACACAATCAGAAACATCTTTTAAATTACTTCACAAACTTTTATAGACTTTATGAGCCTTTTTTTTTTTGGCTTTTGGAGCTGCAGGACCACACCATATGAACCATTCATCTAGCAGAAATACCTTTTCTTCTTGTCCTTGTTTTGGTGATAATTATTTTCAGTCAACCCTTGGAGATCTGGTGCTTTCCAACATGAACATCTGTCCACATGGTGCCCTTTGCTTGGCCTGAAAATGTGATTTATGTGCCTCTCATGACTTATGTTCTTATTGAAATGAACTGTGTAACTTAGTTAACCTAATTACAATATCATATCTGCCCATATGTCATGAACCACAACCACCAAACAAACCAGCTGAATCTCCCGCCAGTCTTCAATGCAAGAAAAATCTGATTTGTCCAAATTGTGAGTGATCACTTAATGCATTCTGGTTTCAGCGGTCAACAAAGGTCGCTTACAAATGTCAAGTGGAGCGGGGAAGTCTTGTGACTGAACGTGAAGACTGTTCTGCTACAGATGAGGACAAAGAGTTCAGATTAGGATCAGACTTACAGGCCTCCACTGATCACGGCTTTAGCCACAGTCTTAGACAACTAGTTAGACAGCCATTAAGTCACGGTGACAGCCTGTATCTGCAATCTGTTGAACATTAGTTCTTCTGTTTGGAAAGACGAAGAGAGCTCAACCAAACTAAACTATATCTTATCACAGCTAGTCCCCATAATTTGAATCATTTGCCGTGCTCAAACAATTTTAGGGCCAAAGATCGCGTTATCGCTCCACTGTCCCCAAGTTACATTTCATGCCTTGTTCTGGAATTCAAGCCAGCAGTTGCTCCTCAGAAGTTCAGTTTTATCACTTTTACACCAATAAATATCATTAAAACAACAGACATACAATTCAGAAATATAGAGACATTATGGAGACACATGACGACTAGATGGGTTTCCACTGATCAGATAAGGACAAGCAGTTCAGTCTAGGTTAGCTTTTTTATCCTTTATCAGTTCAACTTTAAAATAAGGCTACAGCCATTTAAAGTTAGATATAGCAAATGTAATTATTGTGTTAAGACTCATAAAAATGCTGAAAGTCCAACTGAAGTGAACCTGACTGACAATCAACATTTGTTTCTAGACACCTTTGGGAAACAACCCCTAAAAGGGCAAGCAGTCTAAAAAAACTTTTTAAGGCTTGCATAAGTCTGCAAAACACAAAGTCAGGGCATGAGTAGAGTAAGTACATCAAAGTAAGTAGAACAGTTAACTATGAGTCTTATGGGGTGTGGCTGGAGGTGTTTGAGACAAAAGTTTTTCAGGCCAATGAAATTAACTAAAGATATAATCCACAATGAGTTTACAGTGTGTCCTGAGACAAAGGCTTGACACATCTGACGCACTTACAGTCCACAGTCCAATAAAGAGAGAAGAGATATGAAGCTCTGAAATTCAATAAACCAGTCTGAGTATTTGTTATTATCAAATAAGGATCCATTCAGGTTCATTTTGAATCCAGTCAAATAGATTTTTTAATTGCAGTTAATAAAACATCTGGAGTCTCAGCATCGCTGTTGTGGGAAACATTTTTCCCAAAATGCTGCCTCACATGGACAAAGCAATTATATTATTATTATATTATACTTACTGACCAAATAAGCCAATCCAATCCAAGCAGATTTTGACATTCTCGGCTCAGTAAAGGAGGAAGATCTATTATTATTATTAGTAGTAGTAGTAATAGTAGTAGTGTAGTAATAGTAGTAGTATTATTAGCAGAAGTAGTAGTGGTGATAGTACTAGTATGAATTAAGTCTTTTATCACTATTACTACCTCTCTTCCATGGGTATTTACCTATATACATTTACCTACCTGGGCAATATATGTTGACATATCAAAGCTACTGTCACATTGTCTCTTACATGTCTCAGGTGCTGATAAAGTCAGCACAAATTAATCTATGTTTAATGTTGATATGAATAAATCAGAATCAGAATCAGGTTTATTGCCAAGTAAGTTTTCACATAGGAGGAATTTGCCTTGGTACAGCAATCACAAGGAAGCATAGAAAATAAAAATATAAATAAAGATAAAAAAGATAAAACATAGAGACAATAAAAAGGAGCCTCTATATACAAAGAGCGAAGAATATGTACAAAATGGCTGGATACTAAATGCGTGAAGAGCTGTTTACAGAAATGTACAAAATTGACCAATAAGTTTGCAAGCTAGCAGTGTGACATATAATTATATTTGCAATGTGCAAGATAGAAAAACCAAGTGCATTAATGGAATGCATATATACAGGGTGGGTTTTATGAGTCAGTGTCAGTGGGGGTCTTTTTGATGAGACTAGCTGCAGAAGGGAAGACACTGTTCTTGTGGCTTCTGATAGACCACAGCCTCCTGCCAGAGGGAACTGTTTCAGAGAGTCTGTGTCCGGGGCGTGAGGGGTTAGCCACAATCTAACCTGGATGCCATTGGAGGGATCGCAGATTGCAGCCGATCACCTTCTCAGCGCATGGAATGATACGCTGCAGTCTGCCCTTGTCCTTGGCAGTGGCAGCAACGTATCAGATGGGGATGGAAGAGGTGAGGATGGACTTGATGGTGGCAGTGTAGAAGTGCACCATCATCGTCTTTGGCAGGCCACAAGAAGTACATCCTCTGTTGTGCTTTCTTGGTGAGCTCCTGGGTGATGATGGTACCCAGGAAGCAGAAGGACTGCACAGAGGAAACTTGGGGGTCACACAGGATGACGGGGGCAGGTGGGGCTCGGTTCTTAGAAGCACATGTGTTACCAGATGTGGCTTCCCCTCAGTTGAACACATCTACGTCTATTGAAGATTGAGAGATAAACCATACATTTTTGTAAGGTGATCAACAGAATAAAGTTAACAAAGATAAGTTTTTTATGTCTGCACAGACCTCATCAGCAGCTTTCAGTTGGGTCTTTTGTGAATTGTAAAGCAGCAGTCTATTATAAATGGTCAGTGGAATTAAAAATCTTGCATGAAACACAGTGGTTTATGTGTGAAATTACCAACAAAGTATAAAAACAACAAGGCAGTAAAGGACGACTAGTGTGTAGATAAGTATTTTTGTTCGGCATGCTGACGTTTAATGTCGTCGACAACCTCTGTAGTCTCATTCTGCCACTTGTTAGCAACCGCCTTTTTTTAACTTGTAAGAGCTTCAAACATCAAAGATTGAGTATATACTGGCGTATTATTTGTCGTAGATCAAAATGTGAAAATCTCTTAAGTTTATGTTTACCTTATTTCAGGCATGTAAATGACAGTAACAACAGTTCTGGAGTAAACATAACAGCTGAAATACTACAAAATAACAAGTTAGATACAAGTCAGAAAAAAAAGGTAATAAATAAAATCTATAAGATGAGTAAGATAAAGATTTAATGAGGGAACATACACACTGTATGTTATAAGGAATACGGTCTAGACCTGCTCTATTTGAAAGTGTCCTGAGATAACTTCTGTTATGAATTGGCGCTATACAAATAAAGTTGAACTGAATTTAATTGAATTAAATCTTTATCTTGATGATCACATCACACAACAGATGAAAAGGACACAATAGACACTTCCACACACACCCACTGTGTGTGTGGAAGTGTCTATTGTGTCCTTTTCATCTTTCAGTGCTTCTTCAGGAGTATCTTGTGTTTTGTAGAGTGTTTTTCTTCCCACATAGAAGTGTGTTTGAGTGATGTGGTAACACACATACATGCACATGGACACACACACACACACACACACAACACATACTGTTAATTTAATGGGACAATTTGATCATTCGGGACCACTTTAGAGGTTTAATATGAAAATCACAACTACCATTTGTTAGCTAACAACTAAATATAATAATAATTTTTTTCCTTCTTTTTTTCTAAATAAAAAAAAAAAAAATAATTTTTTTTTTTATTTATTTTTTTAAAATTATATTTTTTTAATTTTTTAAATTTTTTAATATATTAAAAGGGAAAAAAAAAAAAAAAAAAAATTAAAAAATAAATATTATAATTTTTTTTTTTTTTTTTTTTTTTTTTAATAACAAGATTAACAAAAAAAAGAAGTCATAATATAACTATTTTTTTTTTCCTTCTTAATGAAAACTACTATGAAGCTGCAATGGAGCTTTCCTCTACCAACCAGGTTATGTCTTTAATAATAGATTTTCATAAAGTTATCAAGCTGCTATCCACAGGCATCAGACCAAATACTAAATTAAACCACAATAATGCAAATGTTAAATCTACTTTAGCAGCACCAATTAATGCAGAAAGTGTTCATTAGGATATTTTCACTAAAAAAATGTGTATTTTAAGCTTAAGAACTACTGTGCTCGTGGTTTTGTAATATAAGAGGATTCTTAAGTAGGGTTGGATACTGTTGTGAATCACAATTCACATTGTAAACAAACTCAAAAAGTACTTACAAACACAATACATTATTTTCAGAACCAATATACTTTTTAGTTTTTATTTATAGCGAAAACAGGGTAAACATACAATTTGTTATACAAATAAAATTGGAATCAATGATTTACATATCATTTATACTAGAGACATTGTTCTAACTTAATCTTGATATCAGGGTCACTTAAGTACCAAGAATTTAGTAGTGAATTACTAAATTGTTGTCTCACCATCAAACTTTTAACCTTAATTTACTAAGGGTTTTCTCGTTTACGTCTCACATGGTTCTTATTTTTAACACATCAACTACCAAACTTATATTGTCTTTAGTACAATACTAACAACCCTAAACTAGTATTCATTTTTCTGTTTGTTTCTCATTACTTCATAGTAAAATAATTTCTTAGTTAAAGTAAACTCTCATTTAATTATACATTTAAACTTTTATTGAGTCTCTATTCGTTTTAAACAAACTAAAACGATAAGTCGGATACTTATTAATCTTAACATTGTGCCTTTATCTAAGACAAAAAGTTACTTAGACATATATCTGACTAACAAATAGTGACTATATTATGACAATACAATTAAAATTTTTAAAATTCTACAGTGTTAATAACCACTTAATTCAAATTTATATTATACTTTTTACACACTTAATATTGGAGTAGTATTTAACAAATGGTCTAACACAAAGTCTAAACAAAAAAATATTTTAAACTAAGTTACTGTTTTTATACTTAACATATAATATTTTTTCAAAAGTTTCTACAATATACCTTAAATAATTATAATTAGCAATCAAATTTACAACATTCGATTTTAAGTTAGGCAACATTACTTTTTACGTTTGAAAACAGCCTTAAATATAACTACATCTAAATATTTAATTAAACATAATATGAAAAAAGTTATATTTCTCAGTATTATTACATACCATTTTAATACAATTAATTTAAATCAACACTCAAAAAATCATCAAATTCAATATTTTTATAACCTCTGCCTGTTTTACACATATTGAATAAACAAGCTTAGTGGGGACATATAAACATGTCGTGGTTCTTATGGAAATGCTAAAAGTTTAGGTTGTAGATACTAACACACAGTTTCTATTATACATATTAAATGTCTATGGACGTTTTAAAAGAGTGATATTTTATCAAAAGTAACATCCTTAGAACATTAAAATCGCTGAATATCCTATTACCATTATGTTTCTAGATCATTTAAAAACCTATTTACCTGCTTAAAGGGCATAAAAAGCAAAAACGGTAGTTAGAAATATTCTAGGAGTAAAGTTTAAGTTAAAATGAATGTACCTGTTATTAGTGTCTATGACTAAAGTTTAGTATTCGTTTAAAAAACATGTTACAGGATGACAGCATCAGCTGCATTATGGTCATCTGCAAACATTTCAAAATATGAAAACAAGTTTAAGTCGATGTTATCACTGCATAATATTAATTACACTAATGCATGTTCTAATCAAATTTCTAAATTAAAAAAAAAATAACAAAAATATCATTTTTTTTCTGTTTTTCTTTTTTTACCACCTTTAAGCTAGGTCAATACTTGTCCCTACATACACTCTAAAAAATACAATATAATAATCCACCTATATACCTAGGTTTTCCTTTTTTTTTTTATTAATTTTTTTACTTAAAAATTTTTTTTATTTTTTTTTTTTAAAAAAAAAAAATTTTTTCTTTTTTTGGTGGGAAAAACCCCCAGAAACACAAATTGTACGTAGCTTGTAAAAATTTTTAAAAAAATATTGTAAATTTCTAGTTACACTAGCCTTCTGTTGCTAATTAAAGCACTAGCTATCTACTAACTAATTAACACTAATTAACCTCATTAGTGGTTTATGGTCATCTATAATAATGATATACAAGTAATAAGATTATTGCTTACTTGGTTTAGTTCTTTATTACATCTTTAGGGCTTCTTATTTCTTCTTGGGTAACATATTTATATAATAGGTTGGGTGGTGGGGGGAGTATATTAACATAATAAAAAATAAAGAGAGGGAAAAAACACCCCTTTCACACACACACAAAAAAAAGAAAAACATGCCCAATGGGCCAAAGCAAAAAACCACACAGGCACTAGAGACTCTGCATTCATTTAAAGGTTTCCCTTTAGGGACCTATTTTCGTATACTTTAGAGGTATCGTGCTTACAGTTTGTTGTCTGTGAACACACACGCACTCACACACACACACACACACAACACACACGCACACAGACACAAACACAGTGGCATTATGCACCTGGCTGCAGCATGATAAAAGTTTATCAGTGAGTGAATCTAGTGTAAACCAACAACGCAGGTGTCTTTTGTGTGTGTGTGTGTGTGTGTGTGTGTGTGTGTGTGTGTGTGTGAGAGTCAGAGAGTGAGAGAGAGAGAGAGAGAGAGAGAGAGAGAGAGAGAGAGAGAGAGAGAGAGAGAGAGAGAGAGATCACATTTCCTGGCTGACATCAGTAGTGCTGTTCTGTTTCTTTTATGGTGTCTGTGTTTAGTAGCAAACAATATTTGATTTAAATCAAAATTAAAACTTGTTTTATACTAGGGCTTCAAGTTACAGTACTATAATAGTTAAAGCCAATAATCATGTTTATGTTTTTGGACTGAAATAGCAGGTAGACTTAGGTTTGAATAGCATAAGAATTTGATCATTTTCATTCTATAGAAGCAAAAGCTTCTCTCCAGAGAGATATATAATTGCCAGGCTGAAAACAGCGTATGAACATTAATGGGAAGTGTTTTATACACTGTACAAGCATCACAGGGGACAATGCAAAGGGCAAACTCATACTGATCTGGCATATGGAACTGCTTAGGCCAAACTTTTCTCACTGCCTGTGTGAACAAACTAAAATGGAAGAAGATTTAGAGAGGAATCTGGCATTAATAATTGTTAAGCTTTTTGCTCTGTTGGAGAATGTATAAAAGCACATGCTCCCACATGGTGGCCATGTTCAAATGCTCTGCTCAAGCATCACATTGGCTTTGCCTCCCCCATGTGGATTAGCAGTATAGCCTGAGAGTGAACACAGGATGCTGATGTATGAATGTTGTATCCACCATATGTTTGTATTATTATGTGTATGCATTGTGTGGTGTTGGGACTGAAAGGGTCCACTGAAACCTGGGGCAGTAAGAAAGACAGGAATAAGAGGGATAAGATGATGATGAAGAAGAAGAAGAGATCCTGTTTTCATGCAAAGCTGTGCAGAATCTGACCAAAATGTACTATGTGTACTATGTATGTAAAAGTACTACAATGTATTTTTGCGTGCTTTGGTGTTTCACCATTGAATTATTTCAGCAGACAGGAAAAAACGAGGTTTTGTGTGTATGTGTCATTACAGAAACAGGGGGAAGTCCTTTTCTCTTCTGTTTTTTTTTCTATGTTCGGGGATGCCAACCTCAGAGGAAACCCCTCCTCCGCTTGCCTCCCACGCATCCACCTACACAGTGGAAACTTCTGTCTGAAACACACACACACACACACACAGTGTTTAATCAGAGGACGCCTGCGGAGGCTTTCAGGTGATGTAAAGAACCTTCTGATGGAGGAAACGGTGGCAGTGAAACATCCTCTCAGCAATTTAACTATCTCGTCAGAACAAAAAAAGACATGGTTGTGATTTTTGGAAAAGGTGTACTTGATGACATCTCTTTTCATATTAAGATGAAACGACTGACACTTTGGTCAAAACAATTGTGTGTGATAATAACTGTTTTATTATAATTATATTAGCTCAGGTATTGTTTTAAAGATCCAGTGTGTAGGAAATTAAATATATAGCCATCTGTCAGTTTCCGAGAATGTATTTGTACCTCTGAGGTTATCTGCTGATCTAGGCAACTGCTCCAGATCAGCTTTAGATACAAATAAAAAACTGTTTAAACACAACTATCTTCTTCTTCTTGTTCTTCTTCTTCTTCAGAGTTCCATCTACAGACCGACATCAACAAGCTTTTTTTGTGACATGACAACATAACCAACAGTATCCTGAAAATACTTTTACAAACGGCATCCTCCATTTTTAGTAACTGAGTGAGATATTGACTGATGAACCTCTGGTTTCATTTTGATCTAAATTTATAGATATACCTGCATTATATGAACTCTTTATGCTGTTACTGTCCTGCAAAAGCCCTTTGACAAAAAGTATTTTGAGGAACTGAAAGTGGCTTTATTTCTGAGTGACACACACTGGCGTTGTGTAATTTCAATAAGTTAATAAGTTAAATAAGAGTTAATAAACTTTATACAAGTAAAAACAAAGCATCAGTTGTCAATGAAGAACAGCAGATGCCTAAAATATGAGACTGCAGGTATGAGGATAATGATAAAATAAATCCAAGCAGGCGCAGGCATGTACTGCGTGATGAGTACAGACAAACACGTGTCACGTATTTGAGGATGCAGAGAAAACACAGTGGTTGCAGCAGCGGAACAAAGCAGGGCTCCCCGTGTGGGGGTAGATACACTCAGAACGGGATGTTCTCTTTGGTAAACACACACACACACACACACACACACACACACACACACACACACACACACACACACACACACAACACACACACACACACACACACACACACTTGTACACAATCTGAATACACCTGTACACAGATGCATAAAAGTCAACAGGCAATACAACAGACACAGCTCACTTTGATATATACATAGATAACAAATGCTGCACACACAAGACGAACAGACACACTATACAATAATTGCTGTTTGTGTATAGGTGTGTGTGTGTGTGTGTGTGTGTGTGTGTGTGTGTGTGTGTGTTTGTTTGAACCTGCAGCAGTAAGTCAGAGGGAAATTGACTTTTCACAGTCAGTCAGCCATTATCTGCTGCAATGCTTTAAAATTGATTTGTTTCTTTTAATTACTGTAATACCACACAAAAACCTTTATGACTGGGCATTTGTCTTCACAATTATTATATCAACATCTTGACAATGACCAAATGAAATTTACTTAAAAATAACACAGTTAGTGAAACCTGACATTCGAGAAGCAAAACCTCAGCCCAGATCTGCACAACTCTAAGCACATTCTCAGCCTCACACTTTTCACAAAGGACTACACACACTTCTCTCTGTTAGACACAGAAATCTAACAGGATTTCACGTGATGTCACTTCTTTGCCATCTCAAGGCTTTGCCTTTCCAAACACCTCTGAACCAATTTATGAAACACACTTTTCCACCGATCTGCTCTGGTCCAAAACTGGTTTCACCATCAGCACTCACTTTCACTCTAATACCTCACATCATGCTTTTCTTCCTTAATCCAACTGTGGAGTCGATCTCCAGTGTCAGGATACCCCTCATTCAGGCCAAGATTTGCCATTCAAGAACATTCTTCACTCACTGTCTTGCAAGAAATAACCTGTGAACCTGTGATGTGGACGAAGTGCTATGGCCAGATCCAGCTAGGTTAAGGGTCTTTTTTATTCATGCTTTTTTGTTGTGTTTATGTACTATATTCTATTAATGATATGATCTGTTCTGATTTCACATGCATGTACTGACTGATTTTACAGTGTGGAGAGAAATAAATATTTTCATTAGTGCGCAGTGGTCTTGTGTGTTGTGTTTGGTCAATATATATTCACATACTTTGCTCTGACAATATCTCTGAAAAACTCAAATCCAGACTTCATCATTAGAAAAGTAAAAATGTTACTGTTTTGGACGGAGCACAGCAGTGTGTAACGATTCAAACTGAATCAGACTGTACGAACCATGTGTGCGCCATACAATGACAAAATTGTTTTATAAATTATTGTATAGGTTTGAATTAAGTGTTTCTTTTTTGCAGATCTCAGAAATTTCACTACTTGTGTGTGTGTTGTGCTAATTGTGTGTACTGTTTTCACAAAATTAGTCGTTTGTTCTTTTGTAAATCACTGTTATCATTGATTATTTCAGACTAAAATCATGACGTACAACCACACTATTTTATTATGCAACTAAAGAATAGTCTGTGGGTGATTTTTAAGAAGAAAGTACCAGAAATTTTTCTCTGTCGATTTTAAACTTGTTTTGTTTTTGTTGCATTGAGCAGTATTTTCACTTCCTCATAGTCCAGTAGCCATCTGCTGGTAGACCATTTGTTTTGAATACTTTTTTGTATATTTTTTTTTCTTTTTTTAACACATGAAACAATGTGCAGACTCACACAGTAATTGATGGACTGAACAGCCAGAAGCTGCATAAATGAGTCTACTGCCACCCAGTGGCTGAAAAACACACTTTTTCCTGTTGTAGGGGAACCAGTCTTGAGGGTGTGAGGGCTGCAAGCATGGTGCAGAACAGAGAAGTCTGCAGACAAGAAGACAACACACAGTGTCTGCAGACATCTTAAAAACACACCAAAAAATGGATGCGCGACTAATTCATTTAATTTATTTTGTTTCATGGCTTCTACACAGCCAAAGGGATGTCATCTACATTTTCACTTCATAACTTCAGCTGACAGTTGTTCAGAGGAGGTGGATGGGTAATTGGAGAAGGTCAGACATGGTCATGTTGTGATGAAAATCTGAAATCTCCCCTCAGTCTAGTTAATCAGTCTACAATTATTTGCCTTTCATTGTTTCCCAGCATGAACTTGTTGCATTCAGCCATCTACAGGATCTATGCATACACTGTAAAGTTGTTTTGATCATGGATTCAGTGGACATTTATACTCCCATCTTTAATCAACTAAAAAACAAGAAAGAAACACTTTTTTTCCCTTCGCTGCTCTTTCACTATTGAATGTTGACAGTGCTAAATGGAAGTGCTGGAAACATAACACCACTGTTGCTAAAATTATCTACATGCGATATTGTAAACTCTATATCTGGCCCACTGCCAACAGGAAACTAAATGAAACCAGCAATGCAGCGTGCATCTCTATTCTCTCTAAATATTTTCAAACACTGACACTGAATTGGTGAGATAATGGACTGCAGCTAGAGTTTAAAATATTTTTTCAATGCTGAGAAACTGTAGAATACAATGCAATACAATACAATGGAACAGAGTAGAACAGAACAGAATGGAAGATAATAATTTAAACAGAGCCAAATAGATCTGAAAACAACAGGCTTAGGTAGAATCAACAGAAAAGAACAGATCAGAATACAATAGAACACAGCAAATAGAATAGAATAGTATAAAATAGAATCAACAGAACAGAGAAGAACATAATAGAATGGAATGGAATCAACAGAACAGAATAGAACCAACAGAATATAATAAAATAGAACAGATTAGAATAAACTCAACAGAACAGAACCAGAACAGAATAGAATTGTATCAACAGAACTGAGAGAATAGAATAGAATCAACAGAATAAAAGGAACAGAACAGTAAACTAGACTAGAACATTACTATTATTATTAATACTCAAGAAAACCAGACAATAAAAAGAAAAAGAAAGGATATTGTTAGTTTACATGAACAAATAGATCATCACTGATGCAGATTTCTTCACACTTCTGTCATTTGTCATCTCCAAACAGCACTAGACTGAAGTCACTTGGCAACCTTGCAACTCTCCATAAATGAGGTGCTGAATGAAGATGCTGGTGTATTTGTCCTTCATGGAGTTGCTGCTGTACATCTTCAGTACGTCAATACAGGGCGTGTTGATGACAAACTCCTGTGACCCAGAGAAGGATGTTTGGAGGTTGCTTGTCCTTACAAGGACAAATTTGGCTGTTCCTCCTTGGTTCAAAAGAGGTGTGGGATGATTAAAACATGATCCAGGTGTTAAGGAAAGAATATACCTTTTTTCACAGCAGCCATTTTGACATAAAATACACAAGACTAGTTGGCAAAAAGATTTAGATATTATAATATTAGCATAACATTATATAACATAATGTAACTCTTTGAAAGGTTTCGTTTAAAAGGAAAATTCCCATTCACCCCACAATGAATGTGGGGAATGTATGGCAGAGCAATGCAAAGTACAGTAAGGGTCAGCAAGTTTGGATATTATTGCACCAAATAGTTTGAAAATAACGCTGCAAGGAGAATCTTGCTGTGCTGTCCATACATCAGCACACTGTCTTTGCTTGAAATGTCTCATACGTTTTTGGTATTTGTTGCTGTAAATAATAACATTAATGTACAGAGATATAAGACATATTACTGGTGCGAGGTGATTATTGATTGTTCCATTAATATCTTCAGGAATTCTTAAAATAGGGTTACAATTAGGGTTTAATTTCTGCCCAGCAACCAGCTGGTCTCAACCACTGAGAATATATATAATGAAAGAGCTTCTGGGTCTGTGAAGTGAGGCCAACAAAGAAGTGTCTTAAACCTGCATTCTATGTAAAAGCCAGTAGGGGGATCTCCATTGGCTGCAATAAAAAAACAGTGTGCTGTAAGGAGAGCTAACTTGGCTTGCCATAATGACACATTTCAGCACAGACAGCAAATAAAGCCATAAACTCCGTTATATGTGACCGGTATAACTTAAAAATAAAGCATATATTAACAGCATAGTTAAATTACCATCTTCATGTCCTCACAGACGTGGTGGTGCTCTTCCACTCCAAGTGCTGTCTCTGTGAACCATCAGTGATGATAAAGAATTTGAACTGAAGAAAAAATGGCGCATCCAATGTGTGGATCCACTTGGTGTCAGCAGTGAATCCACTGTTCCACGGTGCGCTGTGCTTAGGCGGGACATACTGTATACTGTGCGCATTGCCTAAATGACTGAGTCTACTATGTGGGGTGGTAGAGACCCTTCTACATGAACTAAAATCATCAAAGAAAATCTAAGACACCATTAATGATATGTAAGATAATTTTGTCAGACAGGATGTGATGAAAAAAGTAGAGTAAAAATAGGCTACGTCAAATAATTATTACTATAAGTTAAAATTATACACATTTATTATTCACAATATGGAAAGAGGAAATGATAGAGATCCTTAGGAACATGACTCAGGCCATTAATGGGCTTATTCAAGTCATCTTTTATTTCTTGGGGTTATTTTTATCCATTACGCATCTCGCACACGTGTCTTAGAAAGGTGGTTTGTGTTGTAAGTTGGTGAATAAAGACATTTTCCAGGTTACGTGTCACTACTATTGTATTCATTAATACAGCACAAACCAGGACACCGCCATGCAAATGTGGCTTTTTGTTTCCGACGGTCCTATAGGATTCAACTACAGGGTGCAGCAGACACAAAAAGACACTGTAACAGGCAATTCCAGTTAGATTTTTTTATCAGTCAATTTCTTAAATTATCCTTTGAGTTTCATAATGGCTTAGTGAAAAATGGCCCAGCTGATCATACATTAATGAAAACATAAATGTGAATATTAAATTGCATTTCTGCCAATAAATTCTCCTAAATATTACACACTGGCCCTTTAAGTAAGAAAGCATTTTGGTTATAGAAAACAAAATATCCATATTAAACAACCAAAATAACAAGTCATTATAACATAATCTGTGCATCTCAAAGTCACAACATTGCTTCCTTAAAAATAAAACAGCACAGGTTCTCTTGGGCACTGCTGTTGTTGAGCCTGAACTCTTGAGTCTTAAGTTCAAAACAGATAGGCGGCATATGATGCACATCAAAATAGCACCTTTACTATATTCTTTGTAAACCCAAATCCCAGCAGTGGTGAGGTGCACTTCTGTGCAGACGGAGGAGCAGCATCTTGAGTGGCACTGTCATATGATGCCCTGCTGAGATGCAGCAGCAGTAATGTGATTGGGACTTAAATGTGCAGTTGAGTTAGACTTGGACCTCCGGCAGCGTCTGACTAACAAGGCAGATGCTAGTACCGCAGAGCTGAACATGAAGGAAGCCCCGCTGAGGAAGAAGGTGGCTGTGTAATTTCCTGTACTGTCAACTAAACAACCTAAAGACAGAGAAACAGAAAGGTGTTATAACTCGGTGAAAAAAACACACAATCCTTTAGGGTGTAGGGCTTGAAAGCACAAAAAACAAGACACCCAAACACCTTAGAGTACTTGGAGTAATAAATTCATGAAGACTTACCTCCTATTGGTGGGCTGATCAGGTAGGGGATAGCATGCAGGAAGTAGACCACACCCAGGGCGGAGGTCAGGTAGGTGGAGCCAACCACATCAGAGGTCACCACTGGGATTAGCGCAACATACGCCCCGTCAAAGTACCCATAGAATACGGAAAATGGGACCAGGAGGGAGAAGGAGTGAAGGAGGGGAACGAACATACAGCAGAGCCCCTCCAGGCCTATTGCCACCATGTAGCTCAGCATGCGATACTTCTTCAGACACCTGGAGGAAAGGAGATTTATCAGTATTGGGCTTACATTAAATATCTGCGACTTATTTCTCACACACACACACACACACACACACACACACACACACACACACACACACACACCAAAAAGCACAACTCCAGTTCTTACTTCCTGTCCGTGATCCATCCAAAGGTGATGTTACCCACAATGCCGCTAACTCCAAATATAGACATGAGGAAGGCAGCCTGCTGGTGCCCCACTCCCACGCTGAGGCTGTAAGGAACCAGGTAAACTAATGGAGCACTGCAGCCATATGCCAGAAACAGGAGGGACACAGACAGAATCAAGAAGTCGGGTAACATGAGAAATCCAAACTCCTCCCTGGACTCGAGACAAAAACTATGACATCTTGACAAAGTTTTTGTGTTAACTGCAATGCCGTCTTTCTCCAGGTTTCCCATATTGTTCTCCAACATCCTTTAGATGGAAAAGAACAGAAGAAAATACATTAAAATGGATCACAAAATTTAACTGAGTATATTTGAATTCTTAAAGGATTAGTTTGATTTTGTGATTTTATGGATGAGCTGCTTAATCAATTAAACAAAAACAAAACTGATAAACTAGTCCATGAGAAAAAATCATCTTAAATTGCAATCCTAGCATGGAAATAAATCTTAAGCAGTATAGTAGCAATGGAGCAGAGGACTTGCCTTTCACATCCTCTTGGTTCCAGTGGCCTCATCAGAGCACCACAGACACACAGGTTGGAAACAAATCCTCCCAGGACGAGCAAAGCTCCTCTCCAGGAGTAATACTCTATAAGCAGTTGGACTGCAGGAGCCAGGATGAAGGTCCCAATGCCAGTACCTGAAGATGAGGTGAAACTGGATTTGATGGGATGAAATGAGGCAAGGAGGGCAGGAGAAGCATGGGTAGAGGAACTTCCAACCAGAATTAAAAGCACAGAGGAAAATAAGTAAAAGAAGAAGGAGGAGGTAAGGAGAAAAATGAAGAAGAGAATAGAGGATGGGAACGTAAGGTGTGAAGGACAAGAAAACAAAGCAACAGGTAAGTAAAGATGTAACTACCAGACAGGGCGATGCCATAGGCCAGAGCTTTTCTCTCATTGAAGTACCTTCCAACCATCGCTATTGCTGGTGTGTAGCTGAGAGCAAAGCCAAGACCTGTAGAGGATGGATAAAGGGGTTTGGAATTTGGCAGAATCTGCCAAATGTTGCCAAATCTGAACAGAAGTTTGGCTGTCAAAAGAATACGATGCCCTGGTACGCCCTGCAATATGCATTACAGTACATTATATTACATTGACTTCGCAGATGCTTTTGACCAAAACAACTTACAATGAACACATTCAACCCCTACAGGAACATGAAATGTCATCCCTCCCAAACAAACAACTTAGGCTCATTACTGGCCCAGTCACCAAATGTTCTTTCTCTGTCCTACATTGTTGAGTTCTTTTGTTAAGGAATCGTGCGTTGGAAGTTTGATGTTTTGTGCCCAGGTAAAATTGTAGGTGAGGGGCTTGTGTACCTGTCACGATGCCCAGGGAGATGTATAGATGTTCAAGACTGGAAGCGAAGGAGCTGAGGACCAGACCAGTAGAAGACAGCAGACCCCCCATGATCACTGTAGCTCTGCAGGAGAGATGGTTCCCAAGGAAACCACCCAGAGGAGCTGGAAACACAGTTTGTGTGGATTACTCTTATTTCACTGACGGATGGTTAAGCAGTTCACACACAGTAGCTCAAACATATGAAGGGTACACAGTAGAGATGATTGTTTTTGCATCCTTGTGCACTTTATTTGAACTGATATTTTATTGTACTCCAGGTTCGATGTACTCATACACTTTGTGGTTTTGTCTGGATGTACTCTATATCCATCAAATAACATTTTATAACTTTCAATCTGCATCTGGATCTGAATCAAAACAGTGACAGACAAATACAGAATACATGTGTCTGATGTTTTTATTCATGTAAGGGCTTATGAGAAACTAGAAGATGCTCAGAAATTCTCATGCATTTAATAAATCATTGTAACACTTACCTGCGCCTGCAACAGACAAATGGGATCCCCCAACAAATACAAGTAAGTTTTGCTTTACCAAATCTGGTTTAACTGCAGCACTGATCTGCCTTCAGACACTCTTACTGATGGTCTTACCACAGAGCATGGTGGTGGAGTCGATCAGACTGTGAATCCATGCGGTGGAGGAATAATCCTTCTCGAAGTGCAGCTGGAACTCGACAAAGAACATGGAAACACATCTGGATACAGAAACAGGGGAGGTTGGATTAAGTGCATATTTAGACAACATCTGCAAAAAGGTGACATTGATCAAAAACTTTTGTATTTGCTGAATTGCTAAAATGTTATCACTGTCTGGAAGCTCTTCCTCAGAAAATCTCCTCCGCAGTGATCATTATCATTAGCATTATCCAGCTGGTTTGAAACAAACAGATACCACTATAAGTTAGGCGATAAACTGGTGACAATATCTTTTGAAAGACTATGGCCTGCAACTTTAAACTTTAAACAACTTTAAAAACATTTATTACATTAAGGAGGCGCACAGAAGGTGAAAGCTAATAACAAAGAGTCGACAAAAGATATTCAATCAGATGACTCAGGTCTTATTAGGTGTCAGCATCATGTCAGAGTTTATAAACTAGAGTTGAGTATGTTTATTAGTTTATGGCTGTCATTCACATCCACTAACCTGAGAGCTCTGTCCTGCCTGAGCCATTTTATATGACTCTCATTGCCTATTATGTAAAGTTAAATGCTAGTACAGGCCAACAAAATGTAACTTGAATCTGAGAGTGGTTTAACAAACAGTGGTGTACTCTCTTGTGACAATTTTATTCTTTTATTGAGTACAATAAATATTGAGAAACATAGCGAGTTATGAAGGTAGATGAGATTTGGTATCGCATGTAATGGATAGATGTGGACCTTAATCTTCACCCCTTAAAGTCTCAATGCCAAGTTCTTATTACCCCATGAATATTTCTCTAGATCCGACCAAGCACGGCTGAGCCACTAACATCAGGTTTAGCCATCCGATAACTTGAATGGGGATAAAGTGATTTAATCAGCTTCTCTAGAATTTCCAAAAATGTATCCCCATTTTACAGCCACTTTTCCCACAATGTAAGCCATTGCTGTGATTACACAGTTTAGCAACTATGTCAAATAAACCTTTATCACAGCGGCCATTTTGACATGAAATAGTAGGTTAAACACAGGTGTTACCAATGATACTATTAAAGGTTCTGTTCCGTTCAGGTCAAACCAAGTCAGGGTGCTGCTATTGTTTCTGTTGTGTCACTGGAAAGGCTATTTCATGTCAAAATGGCTACTGTGAAAAAGGTTTTGGCTTCAAAGTTCAGTGCTCTTCCCAGGGGCTTCCATTGGATTAGCTTTCCTGCTAAAGTCTCCTTCTTATATGACTTACGGTAAAACACCAGAACTGCCAGCTGTCAATTAAACACTGACAGTCCTATCAAGCTCTCTTCCTTATAATATTGAAAAACTATTAAAAATACATTGAAAAATATGGTGATATAATATTAAACAAAAGAGATGACTGTGATTTCAGTTGGATTTATCACAAATATATCTATATCACAAATTGTTGTTCTCACTTTTTCAATGTACAAATATTAGCAGTGGAAACCAGTGTCAGCCTGACACGTGGAGGAAATGTGCTGACTGTGCAAAGTTGGAAGATGGAAACATCTCAGCAGGATTTCAAAGTCTTAGTGGAAAAAATAAACTATTGCTGCTGAATCAGGTTAGTGGCTTAAACAATGTGTGCTGGAGTGGAAATGGAGGCTCGCCAACTAATAACGTAGAGGTGTTAATGACCAAAGCTAAGAACACAAAGCCTTGAGATCAACTACTTGGCAGAACTGTGTGCCACACAATACTGCAACTCCAGAAGCTACAAATGCCTCATGTAAACTCTAGCTCAGTAGCATGCAGGTACAGAAGAACTGTACGTCAAAGGATGCGATCTCATTCTCAATCTGTTGTGCCTCAAATCTCCTCTCACTCTCACTTACCATAAATCTTCTAGACCCATAAAACCAAGCATTCTTAAGGAATTGAAGATTAGATTTATAGCCCATCAGATTGATAACTTAATGCTGCATCATTAGTATGCCTATACATAAGTTTACCCAGTAGGGGCCGAGCCGTGGTGCTGCCAAACGAACAAACGACAAGGAAATCCCTGCAACTCTATGTACAAAAACAACGTATTTGTGTACTTTTGTAATTTGTGACATTCCTGCACATCCTTCACCTCTCTCTCTCTCACACACACACACACACACACACATTCACCTGGTCACTGCCCGGATGCAGATGGTGGCGAGGAAACAGCTAGCGACGATCATCCAGCCCCAGCCACCTTCCGGCGGGGTTGCGGCCCCCGATGCCCGTCTGCCTTCTTCAAACTTCTCCTCCTTGGTGACCGCCATCGCTCCAGCCAATTACAAGGCAGATTGACATCAGTATCCACCCCCTCTGTTACAAAGGATGCTGGATGTCAAAACTCCCCTCCTCAATGTTCTCCCTTTGTCTCTAAATGTACAGTATGTTTTCATTGGCCGGGCTTGTTCTTTTTAAAACAGTAGCCCTTGCTTAAAGATCTTCGGGGAACTTAAGGCACCTCCTCCTCTTCAGCTGTCAGTGAGGAAACACAGAAAATACAACAAAGAAAATTAAACTATGAAGCATCATATGTCAGCATCATATAGAGTTAAAGCTCCTTTCTTGACCATCCATCTACTTTATATTTAGCTATGCGCTGTTTCTGTTGTGTTGAAGTACAAACCAGTAGTTTTTATTCTTTTTTTTCATGTGTGATATAAAACTAAATACAATTTGTCTTTTGGACATTTGATCAAATTAATGAGTACATCACCCAGAAAGATGTAAGGAATTATAAAGGGCATTTTTCACTATTTTCAAAGATTTAATGTAACAAGCAATAGAAATTAACCAACAGATTAATTGATAATGAAAGTAATAAAAACTTGTCACAACCTTTCACCCAAAGAGGTGACTAGAGGAACAGTCAGGGGATCAACAAAGGCATTAGAATTCATCCTCTGGGAACCATGAATGCCATAAGTGTCTGTACATAAAAAACAGCTCATTACAGTAAGATAGTAAAAAAAAACAACAGGGTGACCTATATGCTGTGTTGTATGTTTCATATGATGAATAAATACCTATGAAATGGCTGATAAAGGCTGGATTTTAGAACAGTTTTGTTCAAGAAATCTACTATGAAGAAGAAATGGGTAGTTAGTATTAGCAGTAAGATGAAGACACATCTTCATTTTCCGATTCATGCATCATGTGGACTCTTTTGTGTGACTTCCTGCTCCAAGATAAAAGCTTGTAAATTACTCCAAGCGGTAGTGTGAGTGCTCATATCTCTGCTTCTGTTTTTCATCATAGCTGAAACTGTGGAGAGCAGCAAAGGTCAGACATAAGCCTGATGAATAACACCAGGCAAGAAACACTGGCCCATCTGCTGACAGAACACTGAAAAGGATTTCTCAAGTTACCGTGGGTGTGTTTGAATCCTTGTACTGCACACAAAGAGGACACACTGGCTTCAAACAATAGCCAGCATAGCCACTAAACGACAGTAATCACAGACTGATCTTTTGACACCCTTTTGACTCCACCCACTCATTTCCATCTCAAAAGCAACCGATCTCTCTTCTCGCTCAACAGCAAAAGTGTGTTTTCACTATTCTGATTGAAACAGGACACCAAACAAACAAAGCTAAAGGCCTGTTGCTTTACTGTATATAATGTAAAAGGCTTCTATCATTTGTTTATCCTCTGTTAACAAAAGCAGCACTGCCCTAAACATTTGGCAGATTGGGGTTTAGAAACATTTTTGGAGACAGGAATGACCTCAGTGGTGGAGTTAAATCAAATCTGAGTATACAATTCAGTTAGCTTCCAACCCCCCACCACCAAGCAAAGCAGGTCAAGGAAGTCAAACCAGTTAGCTTTGATAGGAGTGCAGACCCTCTTAGAAACAGCACTCATGCAGATGAGAGGATCTTACCACAATAAAAAGTGAAACCCAATATTTGTGGAGCTACTGGTGTCGCTACATCATAAACAAATCTTAAAGTCAGCTAAAATGACTTCTTTTTCTTCCTTCTTTTTAGTGTGTATTCGCAAGCTTTGGCTCTATCCAACCTTTTCTTCTGTTAAAGTGGACATGAGGTTTTTGACAGGTCGATGCTGTAGGTTTCATTAAAAGCTATATTTCTGAGGCAATCTCTTTATGTTCAAGCGTGAAGATGCAGCACTGCATACATTCATGGTTAATGACATTATCACTGGTGGAATTTAGGTACATTTAAGTACTGTTATTTTACTTATGGGGAAATATTGGACTTTTTACTCCACTACATTTGTCCGATAGCTTTAGTTACTAAAATTATTCATACACTTCATGTCCAGTAAAAACCACATATATCCAGACATGCTGATTGAATGTCTGGGATAAAGGATGAAAATTCTCCTACTTATTAAACTAAATAAACAGTTGAATCCCTCTTGGATCATCTTTAAAATGCACGGTCAACGCTGAAAACAGGGTTGTTTTTCTGAGCTCATGAAAATGGACTCTTTAGAAATCACATGACACATTGGTGATCTTACAGAATATGACGCACTGCTGTAGAATAAACTACCCCACAATGTATAATTAAAGATAAGCTCAAACCTAAACATCTACATCAGTAAAAGGTGACCTACACATCAATGCAATAACAATATTTAACCAAAAATGTCCAGCAGAGACCATTTTTCTCATAATACTTACATACTGTTATTTAACTAATGCTCTGAACATAGGACTTTTACATGTAGAGGAATCACGGTGACGTATTGCTGTAGTACTTCTACCTCAGTAAAAGAACTGGACCATTGCTGCTTGTTTGATTTGATAATCATGCCCCGAGGCTAAGCTCCACACTACTGTCGTAGTAACTGGTAAGTGTTTAAAATGCTTGTGAAGCATCTGTGAATCAGTAGGTGTTTCCATTTGAAAAGCTTAGGCCTTCACACCAGCTGTGCAGTCTTTGCATTTCAGGTACATGGTCTGCTTTGGGGCCATTACAGGAACCCGTTCAGACAGGAACCTCAAAGAACCTAGACAAACAAACAGTGTGTGTTCATGTGTATTGATAAGAAGGTTGGAAAGGGCAGAGAGTCCTCATTTAGAGGACAGCAAACGTTCAATTTGGAAATAAAGCAATAAAAGAAAATGTATTAAACATAAAAAGAGAATAGATTTGAAGAGCACGCATATCTTTGCTGGTGAAACGCATGCACCCGTCCAAAGGTTTCTGGCAGCTTTTTCTGCTTTATCATCCGTTGCTCAAAAAACCTTATCAAGTCAAACTAACAGGTTGTAAAGTTTGCATTTGTGTGTGGATCGACAGTGTGTCATCTACAGAGAATTCCCCTCTTGCTGCAAAGTAAACTGGCACTTAGCCATGAAAACAGGAGCAGAGTTTACTCAGATTCACTGAAAGGTGTTCACCACAAGCAATCAACTCCAATGGCCATATTTGCACATGACATTCATCTGAACATATATAATTAAAACGGATTCTGCAGCCTACAAATAGTGTATGTAGACCATTTATTTTCTAATTCAACACATACGCACAAAATAATCTGTCTTTTGTTTTGTATGATAAAAAATAATTTACCAATGTATTAGGGAGAAGACAGACACACACACACACACACACACACACACAGGGCTTATAGACATGCAAATGTGGAGAGATGGTGAGGTGATGATGGCCTGCCACGTAGCAGCGCTCCAGGAGCAGTTAGGGGTTAGATGCCTTGCTCAAAGGCAGAGCACAGGAGGTGGAACCAGCTACCAGTCCTTGGATCCCAAGCCAAGTCCCTACAGACCGAACAACTGCCACAACTTAATTGTTAATAATTAATTATATTGACTATACTACAATTCATTAGGTGAAAGGACCACAATGGAAATTATTGTTAGTATTTTTCTAACTTTCTGTGTGTGATCCTTCCCATTTACAATGAATATGTGTGTATTTGTCGCAGTGTTTGATGAGGTAGGCTATATAGAGTTTGAGATCAAATCGAGTCTAACCAAAATATTACCGAAACAAAACCAAAAAAAGCACGCAAGTGGGAGTAACACATAGACTTTTAGAAAGTTGCGCCATCATTTTAAACAAGATTTAGTTTTTTGAAAAGAACAATAAAGTGTGCGGTGACTTACATCAGCTCGCAGCCGGCCTCTGCTCCTCTGTCACCGCTTCATGCCTCAAACACAAAGGCGATCACAACCGCTGCAGCCGCTCCTGCAAACACCCCGAAGGTGCTCTGCGGTACCACGGCGTCCGCACACTGAAGATAACAGGGGAGACAGGGGGAGGGAGGGGGAGGAGGAGGCCCTAAATATTCCCACCGAGAGTCTTTATGTGTCTTTATACTGACGCGGTCACTTTTTTTTATTGATACATTGTATAACAATCCCATAATGTTGCGTTAACAAGAGTTCAACAAGATAGCCCTGTACCCACTTTATATTTATCACAGGAGATAAGGCAATTGAAATAAAAAGTGATGTTCAGCATCTCCTGTAATATTCCTACAAAGTTTTTGACATCGTATGACAACTTAAAAAAAAATAAAAAATAAAATCCTAGTTAAGAAAAGCCGAATCACGTAATAATGGTATGGAGAGCCACACTTTAACAATGGGCAGTAAAGGTGATGAGTCAAAAATAAAAGTGAACAGGCTACATAATGTTAGATATGTTTAGGCTACTTTAACTGGAGTGTTAAAAGAAATGTTGCACACGTTCCTTTGTCCTCCAGTCAGCTGATAAAACAGACAAAACACGTTTATTTTCTCTTTAGGATTAGTTAATCATCCATACACCGCAACAAAAGCGCTGTAGGAGCCATTTTAGTCAACAAGCTAATGCTAACAAATTAATAGCTGATGAAAGTTAGCTGCAGCTAGGTAGCTAGCTAGAACAGTTGGTGCCTTTGTGTACTGTTTGATATTCACTGTTGTTTATTGACTCTTCTTTTTATATTTCCAAACAGCCTTTATCTACTCAATTTAAAAGACATGTACTTAGTGGAGTATCTTTGTCACTTGTTGCCATAGTCCACTACATTTAATACATATGTTGTACTTATTTCACTACATTTGACGAAATTACTCAGATATATGTTGTCTTAATACTTGTTGTCTTACACACACCACCTTGCACCTTGTGTTGATGTTACATTGTTGTTGAAATGTGCTTTACAAATAAACCTGCCTTGCAGTCCATTAACATGGCTGCTAAACATATGATGTATTATATTATGTATTTTTTTTTTTACAGACTAAACCCAACAGTATGTGAAATACACTATGACCAATGATGGAGTTTCATCGTTAGTAATGTATTAGTACAACAATAGTAATAACAGGGGCCATTTGTCTGCATTGAGTACATTTAGCTAATAATGTACTTTCAGTGTGCTACTTATACTTAAGTACAGCATCTGAATAGCTTTCCCACCACGGCTGGGTTCAGGAGACTCAGGGTCAGCCCTATGTTCCCACATTTCTAGGACATTTTCAAAATTAGGTCTGGTGTTCCTACATTTCCCTTCAATTCAAGTCCTATCCTCCCACAGGATTTTTAGGGTTGGGGTTAGGGTAAGAAATGTGGGAACTGTGGGAACATAGGGCCTAATTTTGAAAAAAACAAAAAAAAAAAAAACAACTTAGAAATGTGGGAACACAGGGCACGCTCCCCAGGACTCCATATGGTGGCTTGTACATATTAGTCTGACTTGAATCTAGCATTATGGGACTTTTTCTACACAGTAGCATGTTTATAGTAGCCCTGACACCTGCCTATAGTCTTCCTGTAGTTTCTCTTTAGATTAATGTTGCATCTCGAAACTATTCTGATACTATATGCTACTGGATTATAATGCCGATGCCACTTAAGACTTGTCTGACTCCCTAATTCATTTACACACCATCACTTGTTCACTGTTACTTAAACCAAAGTCAACTGTTGAGTCAGTCACATCTTTCATGCTTTTTATCTTTCATGCGTAGGATTTCAAGCTCCTACAAACTTAGAAATGTTAGGTCTTCCTTTTCATTCAGTAAAAACACATCCAGAACACATTTCTCATCCAGTTTTAGTTTAATTCCTTTTTAGAAAAAAAAAATCTCTTCACTTCAGTACATATGCATTGCACAAGGCAGAGAGCTGTTTTCTTTTTTATAGTCATTTTTTTTGTCTTTTTAACCCTTTCTGTTTTCAAACCAGAGTTAAAAGAAGCAGCAGAACTGATGCCAACAACCAGCACTGGGCTTCCCAAACCTTTCACACACAGATCCAGATCACAGAGGAGCTGACGTGAACGACCGGCACTGAAATCCAGCAGACGGGAAACAAACGCCTAGATGTAATGTGAGTTCAACACTTACAAGTGCAGACGAATGGTCTAAGTCAACATACCACATGTCCCCTTTAGTTCTCAACCATCATTCAGACCAACTATGACATATTTAGCATGGTTATTTTTTTAAAATCAAATTAAAATAGACCTGAATGGAATTGAGAAAATGATATTAAAGTCACATGAAAAAAAAGATTAGATTGGTGGATTCAGGCTTACAACGAATGTCAGAAATTTTAGACAATCACAGAAAAAACATCAAGAAATGTATCTAGTCCTAATGAGCAAAATCTCACCAATCACATACCACAAAGAGGTTTACACAGACTCCTAAAAGTAATCGCGAGTACTATTTATCACAGCTCTGGTAAAGTTGTTGGTAAGGGTATTAAAGCTGCAGAGGAAAGTGGTTTGTTTCCACGTGTCTTCTGTCTGCGTCGCGATTGTAAATGAAGTGCCAAGTCGTGTTTTGGGAAACCTGACCCTGAACAGTTGAAACAACTTTATCAACAGACAGATTGCTGGTGCAGAATATATCATATTAATATTATTTACAAAATCTCTGTACAATCAAATACACAAGGGTGAAAAGGTCTGTCCTGCCAGTCAAGCATTCCAGAAGACAGTTTAAAGGCTGGATGTGTTCACGCAACAGGATGTTTGACCAGATTAGGAACCTGTGAGGAAATCCTGAACGCTTTAGTGAAGTTGTGTGGAAAACATTAGACAAGTAAAAGGTCAGAAGGTCGCTCTGACGAGTTTGGTCTGACAGCAACAAGGTGTTCACAGTTTGGCATCCATCCTAAACTAACACTGTCAAAGATAAAAGGAACATCGTTGCAGAGCTTCAGCCTATTTGAAGTAGTTTTCAATCATTCATCCGACAAGATGGAAAGTTTGGATGAGACAAGGGTCTGCCACGACAGAACCATTTAAAGATATCTAAAGTTTCTTATTGTATGTGTCAATGACCTCGTCACACTGAAAAATCTTGGTACGCTCCTTTTGGTTCATAATCTGGCCTAAAACATCCCGTTGTGTGCATCCACCTTAAATAGTGTTAACAACTAAATCAGCAGGACAAATTTGGAGACATTCTCTCCGTCAAGATTCAAACAGGATTTCTAAGAGGGCAAAACTAACATGGTTGCATATCTTTTTTTTTTTTTTTTTTGGAAAAACATTTACAAACAAGTCAAATCAACTCTGCTAGCTTTAGAGAAGAGGTGAGTGTATTGAAAGGGACGAAGAGATCCATGGATGAGTTACTGCATAGCCTGTTGGTTAGATTTCACTATGGATGACGTGAACGTTTGCAGTTCGGTGGGCGCTTTAAGCCACAGCTCCTTACAGTACTGAGGAATACATACTGATCTGAGGACAGGTGGTCCCAGTTGGAAATGAACCCCAAAAAAGTGTCGCTGAGGTTCAAACCCTAAATTCTTAAAATCAAAACTCAGACTGTTATCAAAGCAGACAAACACCCACACTGTTCACTCGAGAGAGAGCAGAAAAATCACTGCTTAAGAGTGAGTTCACTTAAATGCTTTATACTGTATCTGCATGGTAGTTACCGAAAACACTTTTAAAAGACTTCACAAAAATGTCAACTACAGTGTAAGATGTGATACTACTGTGAATGATGGGGTTCATGAGTAGTTGTTATGTTGTTAAAACATAAACACAGTTAATGTGAAGAATTGCAGTTCTAGCGAGTTAATTTGGTTTTTAGAGTCAAACCCACTGAAGCTGCAGCAGTACATCAGCAGAATAATAAAAGGTCCAAAAAGTATCCGAACCCATTATATTTCCATGCTAGACTGTAACTCTGGCTTGGAACGGTTTTGGATTAGTTGAGTATGAAAATGATGTTATAACTTGCAATTGCACCATCACTGGAAACATAAAAGGTACACTTTAAAATGAGCACCTTTAAAAACACGTCATCTATGTTATGCAGAGACCATGAATCATCTCAATCTGTTCCCCATGTTCCCAAATGTATGTCTTCATCTATCTATTTCCAAAACCACACAGCACTGACACCAGCACTGAACCTCGGTGGAGCAGCAGATTGTAAAATGAATACAATAAATGCTCCTTCTATTTGGGTGTTCACCTGTTTTGAGATAAAAGGTTCTGCAGGACACTGATGATACGTGTTTAAAAGGGTACCACTCGCAGTGAGACTCGGATCTGTTTCACAAGTGCTGCAAATCACAAAAAACTTCTTCAGCCTGACAGAGCATGATAGCAGGGATTTACATTTCAAGGAACAATCACACTGGTTCTTTTGTGCCAACCAAAAACAATCAAACCATGAAAAGAGATTCAGTACAAGAGTATTTTCAGATCACTTGGGAAAAACACATTAACTCACATTATTAATTACTACTGGCCACAAAAAAAGAAAAAGAAAACAAACAAGATAGCCATAATAAAAGGATACACCTTTTAAAAATGTTCCCAAACCAAACTGTTGTCCAAAAACAGAATTAAAAGAAAGGTTGGGGAAACTACAGTTTTCCAAATTCCAGTTCTCACTGTTAATAATCTGTGGTACCTAAAGAATGTTGTGGCTTTTTAAATGAGGAAATTTTAGTACCAAAACCATTGCTGTGGTAGTGGATGTTGACATCCTTGCACTACGGACACCCTCGGGACTAGCAGGTGAGTTGTGAATGCCGGACAGCGTGTTAACTGCAGTGAATCTGTTACAGTACGATGGCAAACAAAACACAAAAAAAAAAAACAACAAACACAGAAAGCAAGAGTGAACCTCAAACGTAAAGACGTATCTGCATGCACAATGTCACAAAAACGCTGAGGTGAGGTTCAAGAAACTGAAATTAAAAATCATACAGGAAACTGAAGGGCACAGAAACGGTGTAACCAGGCTAACACACAGTGAAGGCAGCTGATCGGGGGGTTCAGATTAAAGGAACGGGCGGCACAACATATCCAACACCAGCCTGATTTTAAAAGTTGAGTGGCATCTGAGAGGTGTGAGGCCACTATTGAACATGAAAGTATCCAAACATGAGTTGGAACAAGGCAAAAACAACAACTGAAAAAAAACAGAAGGGAAACAGTGACGTCACACCTGAACACATGCAGGATCGAACACGTTGATGATTCAATGAATTTAGAGGACATGGTGAACACTACTCAAACAGTGTTTCACCACAGTTTTACTTTTAACACTTGCATTAGTGTTAGCATTTGGATTATAGAAGCTTTTTATAGCCTGTTACACTCAAGGTATCCACACTATAAAAATACTCATTTTTACTTTTATGACACATGAATTACAGAGGACCCACTCTGTAAAGAAGGGATTATTCTGTTAACTGATGAGTTTCTGTTAGCTGTTTTATTTCTGTTCAATATACAATTTGCAAACATAATTGCTGCAAATGGTGCATATTCAATTTCACAGCAAAACGTTTTAAATGTTAGTATTTTGTGAGTGGCTGTTGATAAAAACTTCCATTTAAAATATCAATTTCCAAAGAACGATGTGGCCTATAATCCAACTGCCCTATGTGTCTTTTTACACATTTAAACAACCAAAGAAAAAAAGAAAAACAGAAAAGCATGTAGCAGCAAACAGGTTATTTGTCGGGGTCAAAGTGTAGGCCATGGGTACATTATGCGAAGAGGAGAAACGGTTGATTTTGTCAATAAGATTTACAAAATACTTGCACAACATGCAACTAGCTGATAAGGATTTTAGCCTTGTTGTTATACTGAAGGTGAAAAAAAAAAAAAACAATCCAATGTCCTGAACTAATACTTGTACATCAGGCTCAGAAACAGAGAAAAATAACTAACCCGAAAGTGTTGGTAGTAATGGTTCGGAGGTATTTTAACAGCAAATAGTCCAGACTACAAAAACTGAGTGATGGACGTGAATTACACAAAGAGTGATTCCAAAAAGGGAAAAAGCACAGTTTCTCTGCTGGAGAACAAAGGCATGTAGACAGTGGTGCTAAATCAATAAAGCAGTGTACAATGCAGACTGCACCGTCCAGCTTCATAGTTCAGCTGCGCTGACATTAAACAGAAATGAAAGGCTGTAAAGGTCCAGCAGGGTTTGCTGAAATGAATTACAGGCAAACCTATCCCATAGGATGAGGTGTGCATGTAATCTACTATTTCAACTCCCCGAAATGATTGCAGGTAAGGTAAGATTCCTTTAAAAGGTGGCAGGAAGATCTCCAGTCAGAACGTTATTGCAGGCAATTCAGGCAAGCAAGGTGGCTTTCCATCCTGGAATCTCAGGCTTCGCTAAAATTTGAAAGATCCGCACTGTCGTTTTCAAGTATGTGGTAAATACACAATGAAAAAAAGCTTGAATCCCTTCTAGAATGCACATGCTCGTGTGCATATGGACTCAGGCTGCCCTGACTATAGACAGAGGCATGCAAACTGTTTATGTTTGTGCCACACTTTGCACGGGTGTGGTTAATTCTGCCAATTGGCCAATCTGACACAAGCTTAGTCAATCTGGACTGTGGGAGGAATAAAATTAATTGCCCCTCGGGGACAAATAAGGTCTTGAAATCTAAAAGCTCACCTAAGCAGCACTTTGAGAACATGTCATGCACAATAACTGTACCATTAGACAGTAAAAACACTAATCTAATCTACAGTAGGTTAACTGATTCTGCTGCTAGCAAATTTGCATTAGTGTATTTTACATGAGGGGCAACTCTTCGCTAGAAGCATCTTGGTCCCCATTATCTCCAAAAAGGTCATACCGTTCTTCTACATCTGCATCTACAACAGGAGTGCTGAACCTTTTTAATGCCAGGATTTGCATGGAGCAAATTTAATTTCGGCCTGCGTTAGCTCAGCCTGAACACCTCATTAAATCAACATCCAAAACAAGGCAGCAGGGTGGAAGAGGAGCCGGAGGGTTAAGGGACAGGCCCGGCTGAAGTGTCTTTGAGCTTGACACCGACAGACAGGGAAGGGCGACAGAAAAAAAAAAAAATCATCATCCCATTGTATTTCACAAATCAGAAACACAGGTTGATGAGCCACACTGAACTGTAGTTGTAGTGATCCTAGTCAACAGAAATCAACAACGCAGACACTACTTGTGTATATCTGTTGGAAGACAATGTCTTGGTCCCATCATCTAACACTAAACTCAACAGGTTAGGTATGCATGCGTGGCAATATGGTGTTGTTAATGTTGTTTACATGTAGGCAGGTGGAGGAGAGACAAAAAGCAAAAGGCCATGTGCAGTGGAGCAACAGAAAGAATCTGCTTCCCATCTGGGTTGAAGGAGTCAGGTGCCGTACGAATCTCAACAGGATTTGGCTTCAGTGCACTCCTTAGAAGACTGGAGCATAACTGGGCAACTCTTTGTGCAACAAAATGCCTCCCAAATCTTAGCAACTGCCACAACGGCCGTTCAGCTGCAGTTTGGAGCTGGGTGACCACCAGCTGTAGTCTAAATGGTTTCCCACTAACAACCAGAGGTAACCGAAGGCTTCAGCTACAGCCTGTCCGTCTGCAGTCGGGCAGATGAAGGGGGGAGGCAGTGGTGGTCAAATGATGTTTCTGTGGTCGCAGAAAAGGAATTTTCTTGAGTCCCTGGTGGTAAAAATGACTCATTGAGGATTAACTTCATTTCTGTGCAGACATCCTATCTCAGAGAACTGTTGCACAAATAGTCGTCCGGGGTACCACAGCCTCCAGGACATAATGCTACAGTAGCTATTCACACAAAAATACACACAGTAACAAAAACACTAAAAATACTCTGTGTCTCTGTGCTTCCTGACACAGGACTGATTACAGGAATCAACAAAGGCGATTACAGGAAACCATAAATTAAAGATTACAATATTAAAACCTCTATGACAGGGGGACTCTGTTAGGGAAATTTAGGAGTTGGATGTTAGAGGTATCATTATTTACAAGAGTTAAATTATTAAAATGGCTTTTCTCAGTTTCTGTTTCTTTCTTTTAGTGTTCCTTTAGCGGCCTCTGTGAACGAGACCTTTAAGCAGCGTCAAAAGTTGATGACGTCACGGCATCGAGAGTTGATGACATCACAGCGTTCAGGGGTACATGACATCATCTTGTCGAGGTGTTGATGATGTCATGACATTATCTCCTTCACGGGTCCTCTGTTGTCTTGAGCAGCTCCATCAGCGCCCCAACAGCTCCAAAATAACCCTGGTGCAAACACACACACACACTTTTTACACATACTGGAGTGTTTTCTATGTGCTATCTGGGATATTAGCTTAAGCTTTAAAAGACAAGAGGTTTGAGTCTTCCTCCTGACTTCTTTCAGCTCTGACTACAGGTCCTCAGCTTGATTAAACTCGTCCTACAGTTGATTAGTCGAGTGCTCACCTCGTGTTCCAGGAAGAGGGCTCTTAATTGTCCTTTAGACCAGAAGTCCATGGCATAGGCTAGCAGTTTTGTGGACACTGTGTTGATTCGAAGGAAGTTCCCAACAAACACCACACGCTCAATTTTCTGATATGAAGAGAGACGCAAAAAAGGTAAATTAAGAGAAATCAAGCCCCATTATGTGTGTGACCACTATGTTAAATGCGATAACAATAAACTATTTTCATGTTTAAAAATATGAAACGCTGATGTGTCTTGGGAGTCCTTAGGCCAATCATGAACTGCAACATTCCTGGTTCATGTCACAAATGTTGCGCCACACATTTAAACTACATGGATTGTACCAAACAATAGTGTTCACTGCTCTTTTATGAAACAGACACTATATCTGACACATATATAATGATATTCATAAAATCTGTCTTTCATTACATTCATGTATACAAATAATAAGTATAAACAGTCCCAAAGTAAACAAGTGCTTAAGGTCATGAACAATTTGACAAAGTGTTCACACAGATCAGCAATTAAAAATGCAACATATCATCCAAACCACATGGTGGTGCTGGAGAGCTGGTGAACTGGTTACCAGTAAATCTTTTGCTCTACTAAGGAAAAGACCTAATGGTCTTTACTACTGGTGGCATAACCTTCACTGCACGGACAATTCAGCTACCAACCAAATGCTGATTAAATGTGGTATTACACCAAAGCTTTCAAAATTGCAATAAAGCCAGAAAAAATCATACAACTGCTAAATGCTGTCTTGGAAATACATAATTTGCAATTTAGGCAAGTGACCAGAAAATGTAAAAATAAATTTGTAAATGTAAAATGAGAAAGACAGCGACAGTGGGAGCTTTACATTCACAAATTAATACTTATACTTCACCTCCAGTTTGACATCCACAGTGGGAAAAAAACTGCATTGAAAGAGCAGTCTCTGCATATTTGGCAATGGGTTATCTAATATTATCGAATATATTGTGAAAGTCCTGTAAAATTGCAAGAAACAGCCACAGTGGAAGGTGAATTTTGGGAAATTGCAAATGGATAAAACACTGTGAGCAGTATTATGAAAAGATTCCTGCTGTTAAGAAGATGATTGTTTGTGACAGAGCTTATCTTCAAGCTGTAAACTGCATGTGCACTTAGAAAAGATGAGTGTGCGTTTGTTTGTTTGTTGTGGCAAATATAGGACTAATTGATAACCAATCTTCAGGTCATCTACCCCTGATAGGATGGAGGTCCTTTCCTGTCCACAGCCAGAGGAAAATACTAGTAGAAAATACTTTTTCCCGTGTAGGTGTTTGTTTAACCTACACAAAACAATTTCTACATCAATATTAAAGATGATTAAAATCAAAACTGGACCTACAGATTCCATACCAAAATCTAAATTTTAGCCCTTAACACTACAGACGGTGGAGGTGTGTGCATGTCTTTGCTGCAGCTCTGTGTGCAGTGATAGCCCTGTACAATGCTGCTTGATCGCCATGCCACAAGGCAACACTGTAAAGAAGCTCACAGCACCCAGAAAGACTCCAGGCTGACCCTTTACTCCATGTTTGAGTTTGGCTGCTTTTAAAATCCAGCTTTAGCTCCATTTTTGTTTTGTGTAACTATTTACTCATGAATTTCCATCCATAAACTATTATTCTATTAGATCAAACAGCTTTTGGTTGTTTGTTTTTGTGACACACTCAGTGCCATTTAGCACCCACAATCCCAAAATTTTAAACTCATCGCCATTCATACCAGAGTTTCAAGACACCAACAACTGGAACAAAATCAGTGTAAAACTGAAAAAGAAATCTGTCTTTAGTTTCTCTGATTAAGTACTTACTACAAAACAACAATACAGTCCTGGGTAGAAATAAAGAAGTAATAATAAGAATAAGAAATAAAGTTGTAAACTGTGAGTGTGTGCTTCTGTCTGCAGGTGCATCTGTGGGTTTAAAGCATAACTTTGATTGACTTTATGTTAGTCATGCTGAGTGGCTAGAAAATCTCTAAACCCTGGTCATTGTATATGTGCCTGTGTGTGTTTAGAATTATTTCAACCCGAACACGTGCCAATGGATCATGCTACTGTTGAGAGCAATTATAAACGCTCATGTGTTTGTGTGTAAGTATTACATAAACTACACATGCCTGTTGTGGATATTATGTTACATGATAGTGACCAAAACCCTGTGTGTGTGTGTGTGTGTGTGTGTGTGTGTGTGTGTGTACCTCATTGACAGCACACATCCGTGCTATGGATCCGATGTTATTAGTGATGGTGACCAGTGTGGCTCTGGCCAGGTCTTCCTTGCTGATGCTGTCTCGCTTCTCTTTGCTCATCATGTGACCAAAACTATAACAGACCATATGAAACACAACATATAAATAAAATATGTAATTTAACAACAAACATAAACACAGGCACCCTTTCCTCATTTGGTACTATTCAAGTCTGATAAACTCAAATTAACTGAAAGAGAAGGAAAAAAAGATCAAACAGGCACAGAGCACACATGAGCCTCTGCAAATGTCACAATAACCTTCAGAACAACAGTACACAAGGGTTGTTTGTTAAACTTTAGGTGTTTAGGAGGGTGTTTTTCAATAAATGACAGAAGGGAACACCATGACAAGAAACAGCGATTATAATGTGATAAAATGTGTTTTTCACTTTGCTTTATGGATCAACCTTTGAACACAGAGCTGCAGGTTTACTGTATACATGCTAAACCCAGATTAGAGAGTGAGTTAGTGTGTGTGTACCTTATGCAGTCAGCTGTTATTTCATACACCCGCACTGTATTTGTAGTTTGTTATTTCTGTTATGGACTGCATGTGTTTGTGCAGCCATACATTCATACAGTGCAAGAAACAAAATTAAACAAAATTAGCAATTTAAGCAGATTCAGCAAGTTCCAAGCTGATTTCATCCACTTCACATAATTAGTTTAATAATTTGCATCAAGTTACTTAATTACGCTTTTATTTTGTTATGTATAGATACGAATCACCATTTTCTAAATGAATTGTAAGTCGCCAGTTAAGGCAAATATTCAACTTTTTAATGTTTTTTTTTCTTCAATATACCTCACCCACAATTATGAGAAATATATTATTCACAGTCACTGCCAATTCACAGTACAGTCCTGCCCACCGGCAGTATGACTCCCATCACATCTCCTGTCAGTTCAAGTCCCAACCATAGTGGATGTCAGTGGAGGAAGTGATGTTAGCTTCTGGTTCAAGTTTAGTCAACTTCTCTAGAAGCACAGAGCATCAGAGCACACTAGCAGTCATTTTGCCCTGCGTCATTCTACCCACATCTATATTCATATTAAGTTTTATGTTTGGTTTTATGACAAGAGCTGGTTTGCAAAGGTTCGTAGCCTACTGTGCATTGCTCTGTGTACAATGACGCAGCAGAAAAAAGTACAATGAATCAACTGACATAACTGGTTATTTTAGTTATCAAGGGGCAGCCTTAATTTACCTACAGAAATTTAAAAAAAGATGTGATTCAGGAGGGTTTTAGTGAAAGAAACTGTTGATAAGGGTTGATAAGGACACTGATTTAATCCACATGCAGATGGGCTGGATGTATTGTCTTTAGGAAGGTTTTGTTTTGTCCCATACTTATAGCTCTTTAATATGTCACAAATAGTTCATACTTCATCACATACAACAGGTCAGGGAGTTTTTTTTTTTTTTACAACCGTTTTGTTAATGTCCCTTGGTGTTTTAGCATTCAAAGGATTAAGTATCTTGCTGAAATGAACTGGGACAATATGGTGGACTTTCAGGTGACAAAGCCATCATCACACTCACCTAGATGCAACAGCGGAGCCCTGTAGGCCAAAGCGCTCGTAGTCTCCTCCGTAGATATCTTTCACCAGTTTGTCCACGTTGGTAGAGTCGCCCTTGCTGGCCATTTCCAACGCCTCCTCGAACGTCTCACAGCCCGTCAGCAGACAGCAAAGGCCCAGGAATGTACCACCTCCCAGACTGAAAGAGGATAAAGCCGGAGATAGAGAGTGAAGGAGACAATATAGAAATGTGACAGAGCACAGAGAGGATGTTAAAAGAGTGGAATAAAGAAGAAGGGAAAGAGGATTAGATGGGGAAGAAGGGTATACAGAAAGATCTACTTCTGTCCTCAGCTCTAAAATCTCTTCCTAGTACTTCAGTCTCTTACATCACCATTCAAGAGTCACTGGAGTTCTGTTAGGGCAATCGCAAACCTTTTAATAATCAATAAATAATAAAATACAAAAAAAATAACATAATATATATGTAAATGTACAATAACTCTGGGAGGGACTCTCTTTGATTTTCCAATTGTTTTCAATAGTTCTCTATCTAATCACAACCTAGTCCTACGGTTACATAAGTACTAAGGTACACAAGCTGATCATAGATAAAAAATGGCTGGAATTTAGACAACTGATTCTGGCCACCTTCACCTTTTGCACATATTCATTCATGCAAAATAACTTCAAGTTCAAAACTCACTCACATAACTCAGTGAGATATTATTGAGTTTATATAGTGACTTTAACTGAAACAATATTTAGTTTTATTTAAAATACTAAATTCTAATCCAGTTAAAAATCAACCAAGCTGACATGCGTTACCACACACCGCAGACTTTCCTCATATCGTGCAGGACTAGTATTCATCAGGCTGAAATTAGTTTTTTTAGTGTTAGAGAGTTTGCTAAACCTGCCTTGAAACACTCATATGAACAAGCCTCAGAGAGAATTTAAGGATAAGAATAGGAAAATGTTTTTCAACCCTCCTCACCTGGTCCCAGTCACCCGTTTGTAGTTGTTCTCAGAGTACACGGCCAGTATGGAGACCCCGGAGCCAATGTTGACCAGCAGCATGGGGAAGGGGTTGTCCAGGGTGCAGGGCATCTTCACACAGCTCTGGGTGTCTGATGGGTTCTGGAAGTAGTATCCCTCCGGGTGTCCATTGAAGCTCACCCGGTCAACGTAGAGCAGACCACGGATGAGGCAGTCCAGCTCGTCGAGCTTCAGCAGCTCCAGGTCGGCCATCTGCAGCACAAATGGAGGAGGGTTGAAATATATAATAGTGGACATCATTTTGGCTGCCAAACACAATGAAAAGGGTTTTAACTGTTCAAGATATGTTAAAGTAAAAGATTATTACATTTCTTGGAAGCATTAATTTGACAGTTTTATGAAGTTAAAATGATTTTCAAAGCACTTAAAGACTCAAGTGTGCTTAAGGTCTTGGTTCAGCTCATTTCGTGCTGCAGTGCCCAGGGAGAGTTCATTGATCCTACTGCACCGCAGTAAGGGTCAATGAACTCGGGTAAACAGCTACTGAGACAGGCATCAAATGCACTGAACTGCAAATGCATGAACTTCAAGTAATGTTTAAGAATCACCAGAAATGTATGGATATCCTCAATCAACTACAAAGACTGCTCAGATTATAACGGGTGAGAAATTTGATTCTGTATACTGTAAATGAGACAGAGCTGTTTACATGGCCTAGTTAGCATGATCAGTGATTAAGGCCATTACTTTCTCAATTAATAATTTCGCCAATAGAAAGATGCCTAACGTGTTTATCTATTAATATCTATTATATCTATTAACTGAAAGTCTTGTTAAGTTTAAAGATTTACAATTTAAAATTCTAATTATACAAATTAGAAATAATAAAATAGTTGCAGATAAACTGATTAATGGACTAATCAACTTATTGTTACAGCTCTCTCAATGGACTAATCAACTTATTGTTACAGCTCTCTCAGTTACCAATTTTTTTTTACTTAATGTGAATCACACATTTTCTTTCGCCATATGCTCACCGTTCTGAAGTCATTCTCAAACTTGTACGCGCCCCCTCCAGTGGCACAGAGTGTTGTGTGCAAGCTGGAGAAATTCTTGTCGTGACCCATCTGGATGAAACGGGGCATGGCCTGTGTTGGGAAGCGGATAAAGTGCAGGTTCCCCGTCCTGCCGCACATGGTCAGGTTCCTCAGCTCCAGGTGGACGTCGCGGACGCCTGTTTTACCTGAGTGAGGGAGGAACAATTTTTAGAAAATAGGATTCTGGCCTGATGTACTCATACCGACTAAGTAAAACACGCTCTAATAAAAGCTGTGATTAAAGTTCATCTGCACAAAAATTGTATTTATTTGTGTTGTAGTGCTGTTCAGCTTCAGTAACTTTAGAAGGTGAATGGTCTGCTTGAACTGAACCTGAAGCCAAGAACAAAATTCAAAAAATCTTAGGAATCTTAAGCAATACATTAGCGACACATATGGTTAAATACACCCTAGTATCTTCTAGTGTCCCTGATCTGACTTTCCCTGCCTTAGATACGCACAAACGTTAACAGATGCAAGTATGTGGGTGTGACAATGTGTGTGTGGGTAGACATACCATAGGCCACGTTTGAAGTGAGGTAGCGGCGGATGGACTTGAGGTTTTCCACTTCCTCCTGTTCTTCCTCTGCAGTAATGTCAACTGGCTCAAAGTACACCAACTTGACCAAGGTGCCACCGATGTCCATACCAAACCAGGGAAAGGCTGGAAAGGTCAATGAGAAAATTGTAATTAACCTTTTTTTTTTCTCTTTTAAAAACAAGACGTGACAAAACCCAGGATTTTACTGATGCAAATAATCAATATCTTTATTGATTATTTAGTTGAAGAAAAAAAAACATGTTATACAGAGCAGTATTCAGTATAAGAACTACATTGCTGATTGGCTTAGAGCTACAACAGTTGATTATTGATGGAAAGAAAATGAACTGAATGTATTTATATATTTCTATATTGATGGTTTTAGCCATTTGTGGTTATCTCTGGGATTCTGGCTGATGCTCAAACATTACAAGCTATTTAGATAAACCAATTATAGTGGCTGTTTTTCACTTCTATGAAAATACATTAATTGAGAAAATATTTGTCAGAAAAATGAATACTTAAAAATTGCAAACCTAGCCTGGAGTCTCTGCTACAGTGACAACCAACTTATGTCACCTGTCTGATATGAATGGGTCCAACCTAGCGTGATACATGCATCATCTGCAGCATCAAAGTGGTATTAACAGATAACTCTACTGCACAGGCAAGGTTGGACAGGAGAAAACTGTGTGGTCTGGATACTTCACAACCCGCTAGAACCCCCCCCCAACACAAGAGAGCCACGGTCACCATGGAAACAGACAACCCCCCCCCATCTCCTCTTCTCTCAGTCTCCTATTTTCTCTTTCACTTAGCTTTTCCTTTCCATCTCTTAGCCTCTATCGTGTTATCTATCTATCTTCTCTCTCCATTTCCACCTCAACTGCATCACTCTCTCCCATTTGGTTTCTTCCTTTTTCACTGCTTATTCTCCTTTCTTGCTCCTTCAGTTTCCTATTTTCTTTCCCTTCTCCTTTTTATCTCCCACTCCTCTTGCTTGCTTCTTGTCTCTTGATCAATTTAATTCAATTCAAGTGAGATTTACTGGCATGGACGGAAGAGAACTGTTACTGCAAGACCTTTTTAATGCACCGCAAAGCAACTACTATATTTAACGAAAAGGTACATCAGCCTTTCTTAGTTTTTTAGTTTAGTGGGCTTTATTTCTCTGATAATTAGAGTTGAAATGATTAGTTGATTAATCAAACTATTGTGATAATAGGTTAATAGTTTCAGTTTTTTTCAGGCAAACTTACATTAACTAGTACCTGCTCTTCCATTGTGATGATTTGCTGCTTTTCAGTTTTACACCATTGTAAAATGAATATCTTACAGTTAGTCATACAAAACATTTGGTTACCAGGGTAATCCCAGTTCTCTGAAAACCAAGGGAGGTCTCTCATCATGGGAAGGGCCTCCTGGCATGACCAATTATTGAAGCTCCAATACCACCACGTCTGTCATGAGACAGACCAATCATCTTAAGTTGTTTGCCCGTCCCCCTTTCATAAAATGCCCCTGGAGCCCTACACGGCATTCTCAAGCGTACTTCTTCCACCCTATCCATGCAAGTAGGGCAGTGTTGTGGTTGGTTCTCAGAGATCGGGGTTACCCTGGTAACTAAAGGTTATCTCGCTCAGTATCTCACTATGGGAGATGTGGCCCACTCCTGAACTGCATGCTCCTAAAGACCATAACACCACCACAAGCCCTCCTCATGGGCTAGCACACAGTTAACTGAACACACTGTCACATCTAGATAGTTAAACCGAATAAATGTGTGTGGGGATGCCCAACTAGCCGCAACACAAATATCACCCACAGACATACCCCTTATATGGCCCATGAGGTGGCCATTCCTCTGGTAGAATGAGCCCACAGGCTCTCAGGGGACTGCAGTCCACAACTCTCATAAGCCAGGATTATAGCCTCCACCACCCAGTGTGACACGCGCTGACAAGTCAGAGCCTTTCCTCTGTGAGAAGGGGCCCAAAATACCAAAAGCTGGTTACTCTACCTAAATCCCTTAGTCCTGTCCAAATAGATATGCAAGGCTCTTACAGGACAAAGTGAATTAAGCCGCCTCTCACTCTCCTCTGCAAAAGGTGGTGGGTGAAAGGCAAGCAGTTCCAGCGTGGGGCAGCCATAGGCAGAGTCACTAACCTTGGGCACAAAAGCAAGGTTAGGGCGCAACATCACTTTCTTATAGTCAGGGGAAAATTGCAATCAAGATGTGTGGACATCCACTCTCCATCATACAATGGACACTCGGCAGAATATCTCCCAGGGAGGGACTTGGGGTAGAGCCTCCACTTGTTGTAGAGAGGATTTCCTTTGGAGAGCAAATCTGACCTACTGTTCAATACGCCATCGTTGGAAATCGCGTGTCCTTAACAACCCCTGAGGAACGACAGAAATGACTGAGGCCATCAACCTTGTCAGGCGGAGGCAGTCTCACAACTACACTGAAAGAGACCCTAGATATCCACCCTTGGTGACAACCTGAGGGCTGCGTCAGAGAGCAGTTGAATGAAAATCTCGTAGCCAAGTTGCTGAGGAGCCCAAATGGTCTTCACAGGGAAGAAAGCGAGAATGCCGTGTAGGGCAACAGGGACATTTATAAAAGGGGACCGGTAGGCCTGTGCAACTGAAGATTATTCGTCTGTCTCATGACAGACGTGGTGTTATTGGAGCTTCCATCATTGGTCATGCCAGGAGACGCTTCCCATAGTGAGATACCGAGTGAGGTTTGAGAGAGAACAAGCAAGCTGAAGGGCTCTGAGAAATTTTTATTAGCATTTTTCACTCTTCAAAATTAAACTAAACTAAATAAATGCATACATTTTAGGATGTGACAGTGAACTAGTCTTTCTACGACAATCTGTACTTTTGTTGCCTTGAAAATTTTAACAAAATTAAAAACAAAAAGAAAAGCTTAGAAAAGAAAATCACATCAATACAAACTCAACCATTCCCACATCGAAATTCAGTTTATTTTGGCAGAAGGATCTATTCTATTCTAGTTCTAGCATACGTTGCTATTTTTAGAAGCCACCTTCATCGATCCACTTGTCTTTGCATTGGCAGTTCAACAAATACCAAAGAACTGGTTTAACATTCAGTGACAAAAATGAAGACAGTTAGTTGCTCTTTACTTGTAACAGACATGGTGAAGCAATGAGGTTACTGAAGGTTAAATCCAACCCTCTCAGCATTCTTTTAGTCTGTGAAAGATTAATGTTTTACATTTGTTGCACAATACAGAGGTGAGAAGAGAACAAGGACCGAGGCAACTGTTTAAGACAACACATGCTCACAAAAACGCTGTTGTTGTAGAAAGCAGCAGCGTTTAACAAAAGAATGTGTTGAATCCAAATATTTAGTGCATGATGATGGGCCAGCTCACCAAGACACTGCAATCCATGGTGCTTCACATAAACATAACCTTAACTTCCCCTCTCATGCTGGCTAAATTTATACGTCTGTCAGTAATAAAATAAAATAATAAAGCAGTTCAAGATTCTGGACTTTTGGACTGGACTTCGCCTGTTATATGTCCAACTGATTTAGACATCTAAGTCTGAGTTTATTTCCATGGTAATAAGAAGTTGAGATGTTGGTAATGCAATAACTTTGGGTCCATTTGTGTGTTTGACGTTCGACAGTGTTAAAGGTCCAGTGTGTAATTTGTAGAGGAATCTGTTAGCAGAAATGGTATACAGTATTCTTAGGTATGTTTTTATTTGTGTATAGTCACCCGAAAAAAATAATTGTTCTGTTTTTGTTACCTTACCATGAGTAGTTGTTATCTATAGAGAGAGTGGAAGCTATGTTGTCTGCTATGTTGAACCGCATGTTTGCAATAGCCCAGAAGCGAATAAACCAACCCTGGCTCTAGATATGGCCTTTAGGGTTTTTTTGCACCACCACAGATTCTCCTTCACGCTCGAGAAAGAGTTGCAATCTGCAATTTCACCAGTAGATGAGACTAAATCCTACGCACTGGTCCTTGAGGACAGGGCTGGCCATCAAAACTCAGGGAAAAAAGCTGGGTCATGAAAAATTGTATGGTCTTCAGATGTTTTTGTTTTGTCCGACCAACACCTCAAAACCCCCAAATATTCAGTTTATTGTCACATAAGAAAAAGAAAAGTAGCAAATCCTCAAAAGTAAGAAGCTGGAACTAGGGGATGTTTAGCATTCTTGGTTAAAAAATAATTAAAAAGGATTATCAAAATCGATCCTTCAAATCAATGAGTAATCACTTAATCGATTAAATGACAGATAAACAACATTCTAAAATCACTGGACATAGTGATATTGGGTATTTACCAGCATACCGGAGCTGTGGGCTGTAAAAGTCTGCCAACAACTGGTGACTTCTTAACCTATCCTGGTACTCTCTGTGCTTTCAGCATTGCCCTTTAATGACAACCAGAAGATCTGACTATTTCAAAAGAGACTGTTGAATGGTCCTGTCTGGCTTATTGAGGCAAAGGTCATTTCCCAATAATAGCTAGCAAATTTGATTTGGGGATTTCAGGTCAAGGGTTGAACAACATTTAAACATGTATTTTATGCTTTTGTTAGTTTCTCATGGTGTTAGCAATGTCAGTACACATATGTATGTATACCTAACTGTTTCCAAAGAGAGTAAGGTAGCATTAGAAATCTAGTGTTTATTGTGGATCACATCATGGGGATACAGTTTGTGGTGATTTAGAACAGTGAATGCTTGACAACATATTGGGCTGCAGTCAGGTGTACTGTACAGTGTCCTTACAGAATACCTGACAAGATAATCAAATCTAACACATTATTTCTGCCAGAAATACTGAAATATACTCAGTTACCGAAGCCAACCACAGTATATGACCGCTAATTAGCACCACCACAGCTACTGCTAAGGTAACCAGCTGATGCTACAGCTAATACCTCTACACGTGCTGCTGCTCCACTGCAGTGGTTGGTGTTTGTTAACTTTTAACAGGAGTCACCTATCACCTCCTTTATTGTTTGGTTGACTTTTTGTTACCGTCTCCTCTCACCTACTGACCTGCCCTAGTATCTGTAAACATGAACTGAGAAGTATAGATTTTGCAGTGCACTGTCTGGATAATGTAAAAAGATCGTTCAAATAAACTGCTGTGAATTGTTTTTGTTGTCAACACAGCTTTGTTTATAATGGATAGTTTCAACTAAACTACCTTATTATATCTTCCACTTGTGACAACATTAATCTCAACAGATGGACAACCAAGAAGTTGGATAGTGATCTTTCTTTTTCTCTCATTTTTACGTTTTAGTAAAATGTGTGTAAATGAGGGAAAACTTGTGCGATAAACATTTGTTTCCCCAACAGACTGTTATTAAGGTCAGCTGCTTCTTCCTTGACACCAGAAGAAGTAACACATTACATTATGTGAAACGCTAGGAACAACAACAACAAACAAATGTACACTCCATTCATTGCAAGAGAAAGAGTTTGAGAATGGTAACATTCTTCAAACAAGTTTTACAGAATTACAAAGAATGACAGCAGCCTTCCTTATGTAACATGTGCAGCTGAATCCTACTGAAAGTCACTCTTACGTCTGAGCCTGTATTTGAATCACAGGCATCCTCTGAATCTATGAAATCATTTGTCAGGCTTTGTCATTAGTCTTCCTGACATTTATGGACTGCATTCCTCTCATGATCATTACTTTTTGCAGCAGAAAAACAACAAAAACTGATACATGAATGATGCCAGGGGACAAACCACTGCTTCCCCGTAACCTGACTGTCAGTGATGTCAAGAAACATGGCCACACTGACTGAAAAGACACCAGGAATACAATGTACTGGCCTACATTCTTCCTTTCATTCAGTCATTCACTGGAGCCCTGTGTCTAAATTTACACATACATCTTCTACTGAAACCCAAGAACTATAATGGAGCAGTCCTTCAGCAATTCCTGTCAACCTTTTGTTGACCAAGGTATTTAAATCCCCCGCAGCCATCAAGTGTTGCTGTCCGAAGAACATTAGTAAAGCACTGCTGGGCAAAAAAAAACAGGTTTCTCAACCTTCAAACTTCCCTTCATAAATGAGGTAAAAATTTAGTTAAAAACAAAATCTAATTTTGCCTTTTTCCTGCCTCTCCTGGTTCTCATAGGAACCCACTTACGCAGGGTTTCTTTTTAAAAAGCACACACACACACACACACACACACACACACACACACACACACACACACACACACACACACACACACACACACACACACACACACACACACACACAGTGTACAGCCAAAGGTCAGTGTGACAAGGAGCAGGGTCTGGGTGAGTGATTTGTGTCCTTGTAGGTGAAAGGTCTTTGGCCTAACACACCTCTACCTTGTACTACCTAGGTAGGGTGTACAGTGTATGTGTGTGTGTGTGTGATGTCTGACTTGAATTACAAAGTCTCGAGGGTCTCATAAATATATATTTTTTCCACCATGCTCACTGTTCAGATTTCTACATGACCTCAGGGATTATCGGTGGCAACCGTTTCTATTAAATTTCCTATTGCTTAACCTTTAATCTCAGGTTTCACAGAGAGGCTTGGTGTGTGTGTGTGCGTGTATGTGTGTTTGAGTGTGTGTTTGTTACTACATTGCGCAGAGAGCACAGGACAAGAACAACACTTGCACAGCACACTTGTGTGATAAGACAAGAAAATACGCAAGCAGGCAGTTGAACACTGCGTGTATACAATGGATACAATAATATACACTCATTACTAAGAAGAACATCACATAGAGTTTTGTCCTCTGTTATTCTTATCACTGATTCAGTGATGAACAAACATGATTCTGATTATTATGACAATACCGTCAGTCAACAATACCGATACCGGCCAATGTATCAATGCATCCCTAATTACTTTTGAAGTGAAAATGCCAATTATTCCCATGTTCCAAGTTTCCTATTGTGAATATTCGTGTGAATTTCATTGTCTTGTGTGATAGAGAATGAAACAGTTAATCAAAAGTGTAATCAGCATATTAATTGACAACAAAAAAAATCATTATTTGCCGCCCTATACTACCACTCCCTCATTTTTTCATCTACAAGTATTACTGTTACTACAACCACTTCGGCAATACTGCTGTGTATACATTACATTAATACTACTACTAGCACTGCAACTACTACTACTACTACTACTACTACTACATTTACCTGCTGCTAATAATAAAGGCTTTATCTTAATGAATCTCAGTCTATAAACCCACACAGGCAGCTTAACATGCAGATCACTGAGCTTTAAGAAAAGAGATTTTTTTTATATCTGGCAAAACAAAGAGACACATTGGCTGCAATCTTTCCTACATTGTCTAGTAAAAATAACACATCAGGTAGAAGAGAAAGACAGAAAAGGAGAAAGGTCTTCTTTGCTTTTAAGAAATGCTAAACAGATGTAGGTTGGTGCACAGTTTCAGATCGAAGAAGGAGTTTCACTTGGTTTTTGGGTGTGCCATAGATTGATCAATACCCCTCATCCTAATTTACCCCTCAATGGCTAAATTGGACCCTATTTTCATGTTCGAGGAGCAATGCCAATCAAACTTACCCCTTCAGCCCCACCCCACAAAAACCACTTTGTATCAGCAGCCAACGCCTAGTCTCAACACTAATCACTATGAAATCTCTCCCAACAGAGATTCCAGGTATATGTTGTCCTACATCATAATATCCTGTGTTATCTGTGACAAAATGTGAATTTCAGTCAAAACACTGATAAACACTCATAATTTCTCAAAAAAAAGAAAGAAAACCAAAAGGATTTCTTGAAAAGCTTACGTAAAAAAACAAAAAAACAGTTGGCCTTGCAAATAAAACATGTTAGAGCTGTTAATGCTGCAGCTAATAGTGCATGTAGAACAGTGAGGTTTCACTATGATAAATCTGAATGGTACCCTTCCCACTGGTGTTTCTGTGTGTGTCTTTTCTCAAATTTGTTTTGTTGTGAGCACCTCTGTTACTGCCACTCCTCTAAATACTATACTGATAATAATATTACCTACTAATACTGCTGAGCTTCCTGTTTTTATTTTAAGGTGACCCCACTGAGCAGATGTGATGGTGCAACATGCCCCCTTTAAAGGCATGTGTCTCACTGACAAATGAACACACAAGCAGCAGTCTACAGCTCCTGTTCAGGACTAAAAAAAAACAGACATATTGTATATGAAGTTGGTGGTAAAAGAAAGTTTTCTCCGCTTTCTCACACTGTTATTGTTGTAATAAGTTCCCTCTGCTGGGTGGATAAATTCAACTTGTGTTCTGCCCACTATTGACCACACTCGTAAAACATCATACAGTATGAGCCAAAACATCCATAAACCAGTTTCGGTTAAACAGGGAGATTAAAGTACAAAAACTAAATGTGTCCTGTGCATTAAGCATGAAATAAAGCACACGTATGTGATATGCTCAATTCCCGAGTACATAACCTCGTGGTATGCTAACCGATCGTTGAAATTACAATTACTGGTAAGTTTGCAAACTTCCTGTCTTCATTGTTCCTCATCAGGGGATTTTAAATTGAATGTTTTCTTGTTAAAGTTAAACAAGTGTAAAAAAAGTTCCTCACATGTGATAGAGCTGGAGAATAAGCTTGTTGATTAAAATAAAGGCAATTATGTTCCAGGAAGATTGGTACCAAGTTGCTTCTGGTGTAAACAAGGGGTACTGCAAGCAGCGTTACCAAAAAAATCACCCTGATCCTACACCACCTCAAACATGGGAGTAGAAAAATATCTGAGGACAAAAGTGAAAAATCATACCCCGGAGGGGAATACATTCCAGGGTCAGCCCTCGGTGGGAAAAGCTTAGAGGGTTATCCAGGTTTATCAGGACAGCTGGCCTCCGTCCAAGGATAACTCAGCCATAAAGCAGAGGAGTTCTGACCGGACATTTCAAAGTTTACTGATGAGATGTTCCCTTAATTATGTAATCTGGACCAATTCTAATGTAGGGCCTCTCTTTCTCTGACTACTAAGCATCACTGCAAACCACAGCAAAGAATGAATGCATTATCAGCTGTCTATTCATTGCAACGTCACACTTCTCTGGTGATCTGTCCATCCACAATCACACCAGGATAGACCATATTATGTTAGTATATAAATCTTGTAGTATATGTTCTAGTATTTGTACCGGTTTTCTGACTGGATTATTTAGCTTTTCATCACAGTGCAACTTACATATGAACTATCTCATCTCACTCAGATACAGACTCTGTGTATCTAAAGTGATGTGTCTAATAAACTGTCAACATGTCTTTAGCACCAAAAGAAGTTCTTGTACATTTTAGCACATGGTTATTCTATTTTATCTTTTGTTGGATTTATTTTTATAACAAACCACAGATAGCAAACACACTCAAGGTTGCACATTTTTACACACTTACAGTTCTATGGATCCATCAATCCAGGGAACAAGAGCAAAAATGGTACAACAATGTAGAGTGCCTGGACAAGAGCATCTGGGAAATGACCTACAGTGCTACATTATTGGAACAAAGAACTTGAATGTCAACTTAAGTCACCATTTGTTAAAGCAGGACCGCAAGCAAAAGCTAAGGTTAACTGGTCTTACATGGCTGTAACATGTCTGGCTTAAAGTCTATGTTTGTGGTAAACAAACACCAAAATAAGGATGTAGCCTAAAGAGAAGACTCCTTAAAAACACAATAAATACTCACAAACTTCTAGTTGGAGCCACACAATAAATAAATTATCAGAAAATTTAAAACTGATTATACTATTGTGTATCTAGGCTTTCACACTGTGAAAGATTTAGGTGGAAACCTAACATTATTTATTTTTACATCAATGATTAACCACAATATCTCAATATGATCATTTCGTCATTGCAAGATCATATTGCAAGACAATAAAAGATCACATTGAACTACTGGCCAGCCCTGCTTCTGATTAATGCTGCAATATACAAGTTGTGACAGGTGACAATTATGAACATTTCTTTGAAATCAGAAACCACAACAACCTCCTTCTGACCCTCCCATCTCCCTCTATCACTCCCTAACACAATTACTAATAGAAGTAAGGAATGCTAACTATATATATATATATATGTTTTAACACTTAGGCATTTTCAGTAAAACGACACAAACCAACTCACACTTACCAGGTTTCTTCTCACTTATAAGCTTCATAGTGAGGCAAAGTATCAGCTCACAGGTGCATACAAAAAAGAAAAATATAAAAAACGATATTAAACACGCTTGTGTGATAAAAGCTAGAAGCCTCGGCCACTCTTGGATATCTGAAGAGACTTCACACAGCGAAGAAAACGCCACTTTCCCACATTCTTCGCTAAAACTGCAAAGTTTTCCTGGATGATCTTTACTCACATCATCCGAAACATTCGGTAAATAAGGGGGCGGGGTACCGGCCCATTCAACCCTGCCTCATGAAGACAAGAGTCGGGTGTTGATTGGCTGAAGCAAGCCAAGCCCACTTATCAGGAGCTTTTTCACCACCGGGGAACCGACCAATCACAGCGCACCAAATGCAACCTGAGGGTTCATACAAACAAGAGGGGGTCTCCCTGACGACGGCAGGCTTGAAGATTGGACAGATCTTCCAGAGACAATGTACCACCTAATCTGATCAAAAACCGGAAACACACATTAACCACGAAACCGTGATAGCAGTTTATAAAAATGCAGTTAAAGGAAAGGTTGCTTGAGGTTGCTGCTGTCTCATTGCAACACTGCATAGTTGTGCTAACGGGCTGCCCAGTATTGCAGCGGGTAACGTTACCCGTCTCCCGATTTTCATGTCCCGCTAACATACCACCGCTTCCACCGCCGGAAAAAAATAATGTCAGATAATGCGCACAATTTAAAGATAACGTTAGTAGCTAACAAACTGGGGTTTCCCAAAGCTGGCTGACACTTACGGGGTCTGTTCCGTCTCACCGACTCCGTCCTCCTCCGTAGCCTGCACCTCTTGGCCGGGGACCCGTTGCACTCCACATCGTCCCCGCGGTGCAGATGGTGCATGTTCTCAAATGTGCTGCTGTTGGGTCCGGTGCTCGACCCGAATGCAGTGCCGCTGCAACAGCTGCCGTTAGCGGCCACAGCGACGTGGCTGTGAAAGCCCCTCTGGTTCTGCCCGTTGTTGACATGAAAGGGTCCCGACGCTCCTTTCTTGTCCATCATTGACTTGGCTTTATCCATGGCAGCAGCTAGCCTAGCCTAGCTTACCTTAGCATCTGCAGGAGGAAAACACTGTAGAGCCCGGCCGCTAGCAATAAGAAACCGGCTACTTTAGCTTAGCTTCGCTAATGTTAGCCCCGCTGCTTGGAAGCTAGTGAGTCAGTCGCGCGAGCAGCTAACGTCAATTTAACGTGTGTTAACCTAAAATATAAAGCTCGAATTTGACCTATTTTTTCCCTTTAATGTAATATTAAAATGGAAATACGAGTAGTCGCTAAATTACAGTGTTTCCTTTGAGGTCACTCGCGGTCATTTCCCCACATTGAGACTCTGGCAGGCGACGCGGCAGCCGGTGTGTGTGTGTGTGTGTGTGTGTGTTGGTGGACGGATACGTCACACCAGCTCTTCCAGCCGAAGCCCGAACCCGTTCACCTCCTCCGACCGGTTTTCTCTTTGCAGTAAAATTGCACTGTAATTTAACACTTAAACACAAAGAAATGCAAGAAATGACTCGTCCTGTGTCGCCCACAGTACAACAATGCACCGCGGCTGCTCCCTGGAATATAAATCAAACACAGTCGCAGTATATGTGCAGCTGTGGGCGCTTTATTTATAATGGTCGCTGCTCGCTGTCATCCTCATTCCCCGCAGTCCTCTGCACGCGTGATGATGCTGCCAGTCAATAACATGTCAGTCACTCAAATGAACGCTAGTAACCGTGTTGTTGCGTGCAGAAACATGGCCAACCGACAGCTCTTTCTTTCGGGTGATAACCTCTGATAACGTCTTTTGTTATCCTGCCGAGCATTTTAAACTGTTTTATCTGATTAGTATATTATCTGGGATGTCTGTGCACTCCAGAGACCTTTAGCCTACTACAATTGGACGATAAAATAAATGAAAATAAAATGTAATAATGTACTAAATAAATAGTCCTCCTATTTATTTTGAATATTTATTGTGGACTCAAAGATATTAAGATGTACTTTAAAATATATTATTCAAGAGACGTGATATCAACAGGCACAGTTCAGTCAAGATACAAAGGTCAAGCAACAACAGTCTCAGCTTGATAAAGGACTACAATCACAAGAATCAATAAGACTACAAGACATTTCTTTCTTGGCAATTCATTCCTGCTATAAATATCAGTTTTCAAATGCTCTAAAAGTACCTAAAGCAATATATGTTATAGATAAAGTCTATAATTGTTGTTACTACAAAACTGACAGCAGAGATAATGAAGATGGACTTAAAGACTATTGTAAATGCCGTTATGTAAAGCACTACTGTAAAAAAACAAACATAACCAAAACTAAGTACCGGCCTACAACTGCAGTTGATCGGATGGTGAAGGAATGACACAAGAAATACGGTTAAGATTAAGAATTACCATAAGGAGTTACATTGCGGCATATTGATTAATGTGACATCCTCCCCCTAAGTGGAGCAATGCAAACATTATCAGAATTACTGAGGAAATATAATTGTGTGTTATGACATCACTGTTACCACTATATCAAACGCCATCAGTTACCGGAAATATACTTTAGTGATGTCCATCATACCACAATAGATAAACAAATGCCATCACTTTCATAATGGAAGCTCTACATGTAAGGGCTGTGGAACTTTAAGAGCACTAATGGAGCCTTGAAATGGTGCCATCTCCTGGTTAAAAGTAATTAACTTTTTTAACTGGCACTTTAAAGGTAGAGTAAAAGTCAGTCTCCTTTTTGAAATCAGGAGCATTATTAAACACGTTGCATCATATTTTTTTAATAAATGTCTAAGGAATGAGCCTAGATTAGATAGGAATCAGGTCAACTGTATAGAAATCACTGAGTTCAGTCATTATGCAACTAATTAGTCATAGCCCACTGTGCTTTAAGTCTCTTCTCTCCTCTTCTTCTGTAAACAAGGCCTGCACAAATATAAACACACATACACATTCATAGAGTGTGACAGGTTTGATCCTGAGAGCACCTGCTTACAGGAAAAATTCTATTTCATGGTTTGAAAAATGGAATGTAAGTCGTAAGTTGGGACTGAGGATGTGACACGCCTGCAAGGTGTACATGCAGTCCCAAGAGAACCAGGTGGAAACCAACTGGAAACCTTAAAGATCAAACATGGTGGCAACATCACTGCAGTGTATTATTGTTTAGAATCTCTCAGTGAAACCACATTGTGATGATTTGATACTGTGACACATAATTCAGCTGTCAAATAAAAATTTAGATTTTATTAAATAATAAGATATGAAGTACAACAAGGAATATATGAGCCAATTGTTTTTGACATCAATGGTTACACATTTTGGGAAACATGCTTTTAATTACTTTCTTGCTGAGAATTAGATGAGAAGGTCAGTATCACTCTCATGCCTGTCCATTAAAGGTCCAGTGTTTCATATTTAGGAGGATTTATTGGCAGAAATATAATATGCATAACTATGTTTTCATAAGTATATAATAACATGAATATAAGAATCATTCTGTTGAATAAGGCTTTTATATCTCCAGACACCGTGGGTCACCTTCCATGGAGGCTGCCATGTTGAGCTGCCATGTTTTTACATTAGCCCAGAAGGGACAAACCAAACACTGGCATTCCGGTTTTTTTTTATGTGTTTCACAGCCACCGTAGTTTCTCCTTTGTGCTTGGAAGGAGAAGGTGAAGTAAGGGAGGTGCGATCTGCAACTATATTGCTTGATGCCAGTAAATCCTACACACTGGACCTTTAAGAAGCTGCAGAGATGGTTGGCAAAAATTGAGCCGGGCAAGCTGTTTCCAGTTTTTACGGTAACTAAACTAACTTTAACAGTTCTAGCTTCATATGGAATGCAGTGTGCGAACTATACCATCGCTTTCAGGGGAGCTCACTTTTTCTTACTGACTGAGACTTACAGTATGCTGACTACAAAACAGAGAAATGAATAATGGCGATTCTGCATAATGAGTGAGTGGGACAAAGAAAGATCTTGGAGTTAAAGTGAGTTAAGTTTATGAAATTGCAATTGACGGTGTTCGCAAGAATAGCATGCATACTTGTATCTTTATTAAATTAGTGAGGAATCACCCTCATGCATGAATTATACACCCATAATGTTATTGATAATGATAATGAAGATATAGAAAAATAGAAATGCATGGCAAAAATGTTTTCCTGTAGTTCGCACCCTGACTGAATGTACAGAAATGAGAGTGGAGTCTCATCTAACTCCCAGCCAGAATGTGAGTGAGCATTATCTCCCAAAATGTCAAACTATTAACATAAATCGCTTGGTGATATTAATTAATACCACAGAAAAAAAAAACCTCAGTATGACTTCTACCACCAAAATAAGCCCTCGCTGTGCTACATTGCGCCAAGTCTTAAGGCCACATAAGGCGTTAGAGGTGACTGAAGCACTTTGGTTGTAAGATAGTGGAACAGGTTTGTCTTTGACAGTTTAGACTTCCTATCATTTAATTCTGATGACTATTCTGATGACTAAAGTCTAGACTGAGTGCTGAGATATTTAGTCTCAAGAATAGAGGGGATGTTTATGTCTTTTTATTGATTCTACCAAGAAAGTTCAGTTCCATCCCAGCTGTACGCCTTGCCAGTCTTTTCGATATTCAATGTGTCTATGATGCTCATAAGACAGTGCACAGACTGATCGGTGCTGAACAGCTTGTCTTTTGGTACATTCTTGTGATACGGTCGGGAGAGGTCTGTGTTGACTGTTCCTGGATGCAAGGACACACACACCACCTGGAAAAATAAGATACAAGTTCATCAAATCTCTCTAAAGATAATGGCCTGGGGTTTATATGAATGGAGAAAGTTTATGGCAACACTCAAACCTACCTTCGGCCGACTGCGGCCCAGCTCTATAGACAGATTCCTGGTAGCCATGTTAAGAGCTGCTTTAGACATTCTGTAACTGTACCAACCGCCAAGACCTGAGAGGAGAGGGCAGTGGTGGAGAGAGCAAATCATAGAGGAACACAAATGAACCATACCATACTACATCAGCATGCATTCATTCATTACCATAGATGTTTAAAGGGAAATACTGTGTGTGTGTGTGATTACGGGTCGTAATTGACTTTTAACAGACCCATTTTTCCCTCAACGTGCCCTTTCCTCACAGTGGTGTAGTCTACAATCTTGTGTGTACAGATATTTAAAAAAGTGTTTCTGAACAACCAGCAACACACTATCTACCGTTGTCGCCAATGGATCCCACTTTGGCAGTGATGTTGACGATGATGCCGCTGTGCTGTTTGGCTTTCTCTGCAGGCTGTTGACCGAAACCACCTTCACCTTTCTGAAGGAGGGGGGCAAAATACTTTGCCATGACCAGAGGACCCACTGTGTTGGTCGTCAAGGTGGAAATGATGCCCTATAAGTCAATCAATACAGATCAATTAACATATGTGGCGGAGCTCCAGGAGACAAATTAATGAATAAATGAATGAATGAATGAATGAATGAATGAATAAATGGGTGTAGTAAGTAGTCAAATGTTCCTCCTCTTGTTCTGAATATTTAAATATAAATATAAGTGCATGAATAAACAAAAATTAAGTAGTAAGAGAAACTAAATGAATTACTCAATAAGTCAGGTAATTCTTAAAAGTTATACGCTTTAGATGACAGCAGTTTATTCTTCCTCAGATAAGTTTTAGTGAATGATGTGATCATGTTGTTGTAGACATCTACAAAGATCTGGATGGAAACCAATAGGGTCCTTTGAATGGCTGTAAAAAAAACTATTAAGTTGTATGGACCAGGAAAGCGAAATGGAACCAAACTCTGTACAAAAAATCTTGCCATTTAATGTAAACTTCCCTTAAACTTAAGGGAAGCTTTAAGTCTGGTGAATTAGAGCCTTTATGTCGACTTTAAAAGCAGATCCCAATCATTGAAACAAGATAAAAGTGTGTACATTTAGTGAATACACTGCGATGGGAATAAGGGTTGGAGGCCTGAGACACGACAATGTACAATACACACCTGTGTACCACCAGAGGTCAAGTAGCCTACCCCTCTGGGAATCCTTGTTGTAGGCACTCATCTGACAGAAAAACCTTATCTAAACTAAATCTTCTTTAAGTCTAGTCTACATCCCAGCCGACAGAATCATACATCACTTTTATTCCACCTTCCATACTGAGAGAGGAGCTGCAACTATCATAACACCATATACTCTACCTGAGCAGAAACGTCTCTCAGGCTGGTCTCTCCCTTTCCGGAGGGGTGAAGCATCGCCGAGGAGTTTACGATCAGATCCAGCCGACCGAAGCTCTCCTTAACCCGATCCGCAGCTCCTCGGATGTCCTCCTCTCGGTTCACGTCCAGCCTCAGGACCGTCAGTCTGCCCGGGTGTTGGCCAGCCAGAGCCCGCAGCTCGGCCGCTCCGTCCGGGTCTCGGCATGTCGCTACAACGGCAGCGGAGCTTTTGCTTTTCAATATATGTTTGCAGAACTGAAGCCCCAGTCCTCTGCTGGCCCCTTGAATGAGTGCGATGGGAGCAGACATGACAGTGATGGCATAACACTGGAGGCGAATGGACAGAAGTAGTATTTGCTGCCTTCAGGACCACCCCAAAACGTCGTAATTTCGTTTTTTCTTTTAGCAACATAGCAAGGAAATATATTGACAAGTGACTTTCAAAAGGAATAAAGGCGAAGTTTGACTCTTTAGCAGCGCCCAAATGTATTTTTAAATTATAATTTGTACGTTACTCTGAAAGACATTCCAAATGATAAACTAACGAGGAGAACCTAAAGGCAGCATGTTTCACAACAAGCAGTACGCCCTCTGTCTGTAGGTCATTAGGAAGGCACTTACACAACTCTGCCCTGTGCAGTCTATGTAATGCACTTTGGTCCTTTCATTGATGGATTGTGCATACTATTACACAATGTGCTGTCCTGACACGATGTGGAGCAGTTGGCCTGATATAAACAATCACGGAGAAAAACAATCAGTTTTTAGTTGGAGCGCTTTATTAGATTTTTTCCAACCCATCAGCCCTTTTTCCGTCTAGGAACATAATCTGATGGGTCGTAGGTTTTGTGTGTTACATGCAACATAAACAATATGAGGCAACAGCAATCAGAGATATCATGATATCTAAAATGTACAGTGTTTGTCATTGATTTAACCACAGACTGAGCAGAAAGATTATTTTCTCCTGCCGCTTCATCCTCCACTCCAGCAGGTGGCGGTAACTTAGTGCCAACCGCCAATGCGGGAAGAAAGTGAGATTGTCATTAAATTTAAAATAAATGTAAAATGAACCAAATTATAAATATTTAAAAACACATACCCAATACACATGTTGTATTAACAGAGCATAAGGAAAAGGTTATTTTACACGAAATCCACTCAAGCCAAAGCCCGAAGAAGAACCCGTTGTTGCCTAGCAACTGGTGGAAGTGTAGCGTCAGCTGGCTAGCTAGGCGGTCTGCTAACACATGGATTATGCTTGATTATGCTCGATTATGCTCCATAAAACAGCGTATAAATGCCGCCGAAAAGAAAGGGCCCTTTGCAGCTTGTCCAGAGGGAAGTGGACGAAATCAAAAAACAGGTTGGTCACAGAATGGCTCGTCTTGCCTAATTTTAATAGAAAAGCGGAAGTGCCCTGTGCTAGCATAAATGCCTACAAACAGCTGAAGATGAAACACGTTTGGTCCTCGGCCACTTTTCATCAAATATACCGAGCAGTACTGTAATTTACTACAACAAGGTCTTCATTTTTCCATTTGATTAGCCTGTTACTCCCATACATTTGTTTCAGTGGGCATTTTAACGTTAAACAAAAGTTGAGTATTTCCTAAAAGTAAGTGATGTTTTGTTAATGAAGTGAATGCCGAATCATCTCGAATGAACTCAGAAAGAGGCCTTATGACTTGTGCAACGATGTGCTCAGTCAAGAGGTAGGGAAACGTTAAAAAGACAGATTTTAAATGAGGGTTGGTCTGCGGGATAGTCGAGCCTATGAGCAAGGACAGGCTCATAGGCTGGTCTGCAGTTTTGTTGATCTGAGCAATGTGGTTAACAGAAGCGCATCATTAAACACCAAGTATATAGACTATAAAACGTACAGATGCAATTCAACATCGACTGCACATTGGTGTCAGCACCTCTGTGTTCCCTGTTGATGAATCTTGTTGTTCTTCTAATCCAGGTTGACAGTCTGGTTAAGGATGTGCAGAGTCAGGATGGATCCTCTGAAGAGGCATTTCGGAGGTAAACAGCTGTGACAGAGCCACAGCAGTGCTTTCTAAACTGCTCTTATTCACTCTAACTCTAGGACCCTCATCCAGGCTAGCGCTGAAACTGTTAAAACTAAACTACATTTTTCCCCCATCCCGTCAGGATTTAGTTGATTTGCAGTTTAGTTTGATTTAGTCTTTTTCAAGTCATGCTTTGAGATGTAATTTGAGTCTAAATGTCCAATTCCAAACAGATGTCAAGAACTGCAGATGGCGACAGAGAAGACACTAAAGGCACTGAATAAACTGACAAAGGTTAGTGCTGCACAGTTAGAAAACTTGTGAATTATTCTCTGGTTATTAAAAATCTTCTTCATAGTAAGTGGTGTCGTAAATGACCAAAATTGCAAGCGACCAATGCTATTTCTTATCCTATATCAGTTGTTTGTATCCTGAAAATTGACATTATTTATGGTCCCAAATCAATATATATTCTCTGAGGCAGAATTTCCATTATCATGGGACACCTATTACTTATTTAAAGCCAGAATGTTAATTTTGTTTTCGAGTTGGCAGTTAAGTACTAAGACAGTACTGTACATTATTTATTCAATAATATTGGTGATATCTGACTGTTTTTGTACATTGTTGTTCGAATATCAGACAGTCAGATATCACTAACAGGCCAATTTTTGATTTCTCAATAATGTCCTTTACAACAGTCTAAACTTACTCTATTTTGTATTGTTTTGATCTTTTAAGACTCGACTTAAAAGTCTAATTTAATTAATTTGTTCCTTATTTTTTGAGGCCGATGAGCTGGCTCCAGTGGGGAACTATGATCAGAGGAAGCAGGAAGAGGAGAGGCGACTGCAGTACATCTTGGAGCGTATAAACACACTGTCTCTGGAGCTTTCACCACCAGGACCCAGTACTGCTGCAGGGTCAGCGACCTCTGTGTTCACTGCAAAGAAAATATGATCGGGGTCCTTTATGATTGCTTTATTATTTACATACTTGCTCTTTGTTACCCAGTTATTATATGTATCATATTCTTTGCTGCAGTGGCTTTATTATGGTTATATATATACTATATATTATATTGAATCTGCATTTATCTTTTGTAGAGGATTTGCACTGAAACATCAGTTTCAAAGTACTGATTTAAATTTGTCACAATAAGAAAAAGAAAAATATTAGTTTGATATCTCATCAAAATCTCAACTTTTTTTGTTTCCTTCCTTGTTTCGATCCACAGCGGTGTTTTAAAGAAAGATAGTGAGGATGAGGATGATGACAGCGAAGACAGTAATGACGAAGATGTTGACAATGATGAGGATGAGACGGCAGCTGCAAAACCGCGTTCTCTGTCAGGTTCCCGCTTCTACACAGTGCTCAGTGACTTCAGAGGAGAACAGGAGGGAGATCTGTCTGTCCAGGTGAAGTACTTCCTGTTTGAGAAACACAGACAGGCTACAGTTCGGCAACATGCAGGGGTCTACAGGAGTGGTTAAAATGAGTAGGTGTCCTCATGCAGCCTAGGTAGAATGAATGTATCCGTTTGACAAATTCTCTCTTGACTCTTTCAAGTCAAGTTTTGTAAATTTTAAACCCAAACCCAGGCTCAGGCCTTTTAAGTGACCTCTTTTTTCAATGCTGCATGTACCTGGATATGGACAGTGAGGAGGAAATCTGAAGGTGTAGGAGCTGAGGCCTTTTTCCTTGTTTCCCTGCTGCTGTCTTCTTATCATGATGTCTAAAAAACCTTTTCAAAGCTCCTTCTAAAAACGAAGGAAGATAATCAGGAAAGTGTGTTGACTTGATTTAAAAAGACTTTATTTTTTTTCTCGCATCTGGAAAATTGCATTTCATCACATGAACAGAAGAGGGTGCTCATGCCCTCCAGATCATATGCCCACAGCACTGCAGGTGCAATGAGGGGAGAAAAGGCGGCTGGCAGGGAAACAGCATGAAATCAGCTACACACTTTTACGCAGAGAAAGCCTGCTTGTTAGTAATGCATAAATAATGTTAAGTTACACAACTTTGTTTGTGTCCCTGCTGTTTTCAGAGGGGAGAGGTATTGAGGATTATCAGGACAACAGCAGATGGATGGTGGCTGGCTCAGGACAGTAAAGGCAACAGTGGAGTGGTTCCAAAAACCTACCTGAAGGTACACAATCTGATAAACATCTGCATCACAGTCAAGCATCCAACAGTTTGACTATTACTGTCAATTTAAAGATGCATTCAGCTGGAGAAAATGTAGTATAAAATATTGATTGTGGACATGAGAATACAACTAACTGTGGTGTGAAGAGATGTTAAAGGTCCAGTGTGTAACATTTAGGAGGATCTATAGGCATAAATGGAATATATTATTCAGGTATGTTTTAATTAGTGTCTAATCACTTAAGAATAAGCCCTTTTTATCTACAGGGATAGCATGTCCTCTTTCATGGAGCCCGCTCCGTCGAATATCGTGTTTCTTTAATAGCCCAGAATTGGCAAACCAAACACTACATCTAGTCTAGATAGGGCCAATTTTGTGGCCACCTGAGTTTCTCTTACACGATTGGAATGGGAGAGTGAGGTGAGGGGGTTGTAATTTGCAGCTGCACTGCTAGATGCCACTAAATCCTACACACTGGTTCTTTAAGCTTTGCAACGTTTTCCACATTTGAACCAACAACCTTTCAATAACAAGTCTGCTACTGTACTTTCTTTGGTATTTGTTGTCTTCTCTCTTTTCTCCACACACTAAAGTAAAATAGAGTAAATGGTTTAAAGTCATATCCTCACAGAAGCCTCACATATACCCAACCTTCTTGTTTGGTTCATTTTAAATAGAATAAGTATGTTACTGTAAACTGGTGAAACTTGGGATCTTTAGCAGTTATAACCACTCACTTTTCAGATTGGATCTGTTGTTGCTGATGATGATGATGATGATGATGATGATGATGATGACGATGACGATGACGTTGAAAATGAAGAGGAGTATTCGGAGGAGGAGGAAGAGCAAGATGGTGAAAAACTGACGGATGACAGACAGAAACAGAGGTTCTACATTTTATTAACCTACTCTTTGTAGATCGAGCGTTGTGGTCAAAAGGACCCTCGTCAGTGGTTCTGGCTAATGGCTAATGGCTAACGCTTATTAATTATCAAGTCAATTTGAATTAGCATTCCGGCATTTTGAGATAATTGGGACCCCCGATGTCTGCGCTCACAAGGACAGACTTGTTCAGGCAGCCTTGTCAGTGTGGCTGCTGTGGAAAGATGTTAAAGCGAGTTTTGGGAAGGTGGTGTCAATGTTGGTGTCGAGCCCTGTACTAACTCTCATGCATCCTGCTGTAAACATAACCCTGAATTTGATATAGAACAGAATAGAATACAATTATACATGATTTTTATTTTGACATTATCTATCGGTCGACCACTGATTTGAATTCCTCTCTTGTTCAACAGCGGTACTTCACATTCCAACTGGGGAACAGTCAGAAAGGCTTTGACTGAGGTAAATATCTACACACTAAATACTGCTTCTGAAACTGAGGCAACTGTTGATTTTACTATCAACAAATATTAAATCCACTGTTGGGAATTGCATAAACAATATATTCATGGTTTTAACTGTGTGTGTGTGTGTGTGTGTGTCTGACAGATTGATGCAACAGATGTGCTCTCTGCCATGGGGGCTATACCTTCAGGATTCAGACCATCAACTCTCAATAAATTGCTGGTGGAGGAAGGTAATTACCGTATATACTCTGTAACAAGCACAGTAACATACAACTTATGCCAATGAATTAAGGGTTGTGTGGTTTCAGAAGCACTAACAGAGTTACTGGCTCGGCTAACAAGTCCTGATTACAGCTGAATCCCATCACACTTGTTCATTATAAATTAATCTGCCAGTTATTATCTTGATTCATTGATGAAGCATTTTTGTCGATAAAATGCCAGAAAATTGTAAAATGCGTATCAGAATTGGCATCCAACAGTAAAAAACAAAAAAATCATAAATGACAAAGGACAGCAGCTAATCCTCATATTTAAAGAACCAGTGTGACAATTTAGTGGCCTTCTAGTGAAGTAGTAGCAGATCTTGACTTTTAAGCAGCCTGTTTAGCATTTTTATTCTAAAAATCATTATTTATTATTAATAAAACTTGTTGTTGCAGATTAATTAGTCTGTTGATCAACTAACTGTTTGAGCTTTTGCAATGTAAGGGGTTTTAAAAAATAATTTGTTGGGTCTTTAACTAATAAATACTGTGTGATTAAAAGGCAAAGCTGTAACTCTTTGTGTCTTTTTCTAGGTGTAACATACAGAGGAAGTCACTATATTCAGCCTGAGCTCAGCCAATCACAGCTCTCGTTTAGTGACCTCTTTCTGGACCCAGACAGTGGCAGGGTGAGACAGTCTGTGTGTTATTTAGATGATGTTTTCCGATTTTTGCAAAGCATCCAGTCATCAACATGCTTCCTTTATAAAAACATATTTTATGTTAACTGTCTCCTGCTCTGTCTCGTAGGTTCGTGCTCGGCAGGTCAGGACTTGTGTTTGTTTCACTTTGTGGAGCTGCAGAATGATTCCTACACCTGGGGTTGGAGTTCAGGTCCTCAGCAAACACATCCGCCTCTGTGCATTTGATGGAACTCAGGTGGGGTTATTTCAACTCTTTGCCATGCTGTGCTTCCTGAATTTACCCAGGTCTCTGCAGTGTGAAAATGATTTCATTTATTCATTATTAGCTTAAATTAGCTTATCCATTTGCAAACTACCTGCACTAGATTTCTCTCATCTCCTTGATTTGTTTGGAAGAGTTTTTATGTATCAATTCCTTTTGGCTTCTTAGCTTATTCATTGACACTATACTATACGTTGTTCTTAGACTAGAGTTGCTTTCTCTCTCTCTCTCTCTCTCTCTCTCTCTCTCTCTCTCTTCTCTCTGTTCTACCCAATCCTTTTTTAAAAAATGAGCTGTACTTGTGTTTCAGGTGTTGAGTAACATCCACACAGTGAGGGCAACCTATAACTCCAAGAGCCCCAAGACCTGGAGCTTCTCTCCAAGGGTGTGTTTACAGTGTTGATGTTTTCCTCTGTTGTCTGGTAAGGTGATGTGAACTTTGCTCAGAATATGTCCTGCAGTCAAACTCTGATGCTTGTTACTGAGATGCAGTGCTAACATTAGCCAGAATCAGCACCTGAAAAGCTCAAAACCATTACACATTGTGTGTGTGTGTGTGTGTGCTCCAGATGACAGGTATCCTACCCGCCCTACTAGATGGAGACTGTTTCTTACGCTGCAACTCTGCATCTCCTGACCTCGGTATCCTATTTGAACTGGGAGTCACCTTTATACGGAATGTAAGGACAAGCACACGCACATGTGACTGTGAAGAGATTTAGCCAGTGCAGATAAGATCGCGGAATCACACAGGAAGTGTGTGTTTTAGTCTACAGGTGAGAGAGGGGACCTGAGCTGTGGCTGGGCTTTCCTTAAACTGACCGATGACGCTGGAAATCCACTGCCCAACAGGTACACACACAAAAAAACACACATGCAAATAAATCACTGTATGCAGTTTTATATCCACAAATTGGCAAAAGACACTGTTTTGTACCTGCATTCATTTATGCTGCTTGCCACATATATACTCACAATGTGTGCATATTAATATACACAAACACAGTCTTATACTGTAAATAGACACACACACAGTTAGATCAACATACATACACATACAATGCACATTCACGTGTTTATTTTCCCAATTATCCATTATTTTCTTTATACCGGTTTGAAAGAATGGGTAGCTGTAAAAATGTAACCTACCACACCTACTGTATGAGCGATGTGTATAAAACAGGGATGGACTTTTATAAATCTGCTCTTAACTACTACTACTTTAAAATCTAATCCAATCTAACCTGTGTGTAGGACCTATGAGCTGCCAGTGAACGGTGGCACTCCCTATGAGAAGGATGTGGCAGTGGAGGCATCAGTCACTAGAGGATGTAAGAGGACACAGCAGAGTCAACACTCGTTGCCACATCAAGTCCTAAGCTGCTTCACAGAACAATCCAATATGTGATTGTAAAAAAAATAAAATAAAAATGTTTTCTTAGTATTTGTTGGAATGAGATAATCAGCAGATTTGAAACTGGCTCTGTACATGAAAACATTTTGCAAGCATTGATTTTAAATGTAAAAAAAAAAAACCCACCCCTCTCCTGTCAGCTCCAGCTGGTGTTCTCCAGCAGATGCTTCAGGCCAGACGGCAGCCCAAACTGATTGTGAAGTTGAAATCAGCCAACAGCCGGACCAGAACGCAGCTCAGGTGGGACATCAGCAAGGAAAAACCACAGAGCTCGAACTGAACGTGAACTTGAACGTGGATTATGTGATCTAATTCAGTAACAATAAATCATTACTAGATTTGATCATCACTGGACATTCCTGGCTCACCTCAGCCACATGCACGTGTGTGTACATGCACTGAGGTGCTGTATAAGTTAGTGACAGCTATATTTTCCTCTTCAGTCTTCTTCCAGACACTCTGCTTCACTGTTTGAGCTGTGTCCACCTGCTGGCTCTACACAGGCAGCTGCTAGCTGACACACTACTGATGGACAGGCCCACCATGCAGAATGCAGGTAACACACACCTTCAGTGCCTGTCATCCAAATTGCAGATAATTATAGTTCTCAGGAAGAACTGTCTCTCTCTTTCAGATCTGATATGCAGTCCTATACTTTCTACCTTCCCTGTGCTGCTGGACCAGCCAGACCTGCTGGATGCTCTCAGGGTCAGTCATTTTTAAATGTAGCCCTTGTTGCCTTTCAAATGGGTTCAATGCAAGATCACAGAAACTTTACTGTTGAACTCTGCTTGCTGAAAGGTCATGTGTTTTTGTCCTGACATTTTGAACAGGTCAAAATGAAGAAGCTTTAAAGACAGTGTCTAGACTTTGAAATAACAGTGATGACATTCTTCCAGTTAAGAGCTTTTAAAGCAGTGCGAAAAGAACATCCTAAATACATCACTGCTTTTAAAATCATTGGATTTATAAAAGGACTCAGTTGCTGTGCAGAATTTAAAATGAACATAACTGTCGTTTTCTTTCAGAGCGCCTGGCTGGATGCTGAGACCAACATGAGCAGAGTGCAGAAGGTCAGTGTATGTGTGTGGGTGTGTGGGTGTGTGCAATATCAGTACAGACCTGTAGAGGGCGTTGACAGTTTTACAATGTGTGCATCCCTGAATGGGCATCCAGTGCATATTGACCAAGTGTTTATATAAAATGTTCCTTCCCCCCTGTGTGTTTGCAGAGAGACTTCTCCTATTTAAAACAAGAGTTCATCAAAGTCTACATGTCGTCCGTCTATTTCCTCCTCCACTCGCCCTCGCTGCCCTCTCATCGCTGGGCGGACCCTCCCTCAGAGGAGCAGCGGGCCAGAGTCATCTACGCCACCTTGGATGCTCTCAAACACACCCAATTCACAACCAGCCAATCGGGAGGCCCGGAGGTCTTTGTTGACCCAATGCATCAGCATCTTGCCTTTGATGTCACAGAGTTGACCTTTGACCTCCTTTGTGTGGCGCGGTAATGTCACACCACTCAGGGGGAAGATACAATTTGAAGTTGATTATCTTTTTTAATGAAGACAATTTAAATGAAGTGCAAATAAAACCCTTAAATGTGCCATAAATACATTTTGGAAGATTTTTTAAATTTCTAAACTTCAAGAAAAAGGCTGGTGATATTCTATATTTTGTTACTGTCAATAAATCCTCTGAAAGACAAAACCGAAAAATGTATTACTCCATTTCTCAATACTTTCCATCTTCCCCAGCCTGTATGTGGCTCTCAGTCACCCATTGTTGCTTACTGCAGAAGTAAATCTTTAAAAAGGTAATGAAGAAATACGCCTATATTGTTATCATTGACAGTAACATACATCAAAATATACAACATATACTCTTGTGACAGGAAATAAAGTGGTCTTAGTTTTGAGAAATGCTAGCACGGTGCTAACACGCACATATCATACAGCATATACACAAAGACGTCTTTGTGTCCTTTGTGATGACATGAGATACTGATCATGGCTAATTAATTTCAAACAGTGTGAAATAAAAGGTTGAGCAAATGTGGACAAGGCTAACCTCATCATCAGAGGTCACATCATTGAGTTCAGTTCAGGAATGAGTTCACTCTGCTCCTCTTAAAGTAAACACTAAAACAGGTTACAGTAATAATGGAGGAACACTTTGTACTGATAGCAAAACCAACTGTAATCGAACCAACAGTGACGTTATCAGCATGTTTTGATTCTGCTATTTATCCACAAATTGTGTTCTTTTTTAATAAACATTTTATTAAAATAATGACTTGTTTTTAATGTACCAAGCTCTTTTTTTCAGCACTGTCATCTGACTGGTCTCTGAGCTGCTCCATTCACCTCCACCCATTAGTTCAACATTAGTCATGTGTGTGTGTCTTTGTGTGTGTGTGTGTAGTGTAGAGTTACAGGGCATAGGAGTTAATAATTAGTCTGCTGTCGTCTTTTTATAGCCTGGTATAAAAGGACAAGAGCAGTAAGAGGTTGGCTCAGTGTGGATGCAGACATGCTCAGATTATCAATCCATTGTTATTAGGATGAATCAACAGTTTTAATATACGTAGTATCTGTTAGCTTTACATTCATGGAATTTAGAATCAGCCAAAAATCTTTGAAAGGCATGCAGGTTATGTAATCCATCTCAGGTCAAGACTCAGCCTTAATGTTAACATGTTATTTATCTTTTTTTAGTGACTTAATATAGTTTTATATAGATATTAATACATATCAATAATATAATCTAATATTATAATAATTTATAAAAATATTGTTATTTTTTACTAATGGCTTCATTAATTTAAACTAACCCAATTAAAGTAGAAAACAATTCTGTGTTAAAATAATGTATTTCATTTAGTGCAAAATAATAGCAAAGGTTGACAAGAAGAGAGCAGGTTTTGGGCCTTAATTTGTTGTTTGGCTATGAACAACAAAAACGAAAAATGTATAGAAACTGCAGTTTGCATTTTTTGTTGAGTATGATTTGAGGTTGAGACCCTTGCTTTAAATTCAGCACACATTCCCCCCACAACACATCATAACTTAAAAGAATAGTTTGACATGCTACAATGTTTTTTGTATGGGGTAAATAAAAGAGTAGTAGTTGTGAGTAGAGCTGCTGATAGAGCCAGACCAGCTGCGTTGTCCTGTTTACAGTCCGTTTTCATATCTTAGACAACCAGCTACTCGTAGTAGCTTTACATTTACCATACAGTTATAAAAAAGGTATTAATCGTCTCATCTCACTCTTGGCAAGAAAGCATATTTCCCAAAATGCTGCACACCAGGTCACAACCCACAGACACTCTTGTTTGCATTACTTATGTCGACCCACTAATATTCATTCTCTAACATCCCTTCAGACTTCAGCAGTACAGGCCACAGCTTCTTACCTTAACCCTAAAATCCAAACATCAACATCAAACAACCTCCCACTCAACTGAGGACTGACTAATAAAAGACCTCCATATCTCATGTCCCGAAACTCAGGTCATCTTCCTCAGGGCGTACAGTGTTTGGTGCAGTGTTAGCTGGTGAATAATGAATATCCTGTATTTCCACATTCCAATGCTGTTACCATGGTGACGGTGCCTATAGTGACCAGAGAGTGTTGTTTATTGTTGGAAAAACAGGGTAACCATCAGGGTAATAGTAATGGAATAGCTACAGGTAGCAGTAAACAGGGGGGGTACTTAGTGTGCATGAGGTTAGGGCTTCTCACTGCTGCTACAAACCAGTTTTGTCTGAAAAACACCACACCAGAATGATGAATTAGTTCTGTAATTATTTATATTTCCAGCTTTTAGCTAAGTCTCGATAGGCATAAGAAAAGCCAATTGGTGCTACATTTTAAGACTCACTTTACAGCCAGTACTCAGATTTGCATCAAAAAGTTCTACACAAATTTCAACACAGCCCACGGCACCCTCCAACTCTACTGATGGCAGTTTACTGTTTTTAGTATATGGTCACATGTATCAGCCTCACAAGTTACATTTTCACTATAACAATTATTATTATTATGTATTCATCTGTTTTTAATTAATCATTTTATCTTTATCTATCTATAAATTACTCATCACAGGTTACCAGTGGAAACATTTCTTAAATTTGCTTATATTGTTATCAATTTAGTAAAAGAAAAGCAAAAGAGATTTTGTTTAAAACTACATGAAAACCAAAAGAAGAGCAATTTATTAAGAAGTTGTAACCAGCAGATGTTAGATATTTTTCTCTTGATAAATAACTTAAATGAATAATCGATATATCATTGATGAACTTGGTTTATTTAACCAAATGAATAATAAATCAGTGCTATTTCCCTAAAGGGGGATTGATTTGCACTGTGGGCACTGAACAACAATGTATGCAATAAAAACAATCATAACGAAAACAGAGAACATTAACAAACACACTGCAAGTACATCAAGTTAATCTACTTTATTGTTAAAAAAACACCACTGTTTGAATGAGATAAAGCCTCGTGCAGAGGTGGTACACACATTATTTACTCAAGTAGAAATACAGATAGATAAAAAGTATTCAAAAATAATACTCTGTTAAAAGTAGAAGTACTGATTCAACTTCTTTATTCAAGTAAAGGTGAAAAAGTACAGGCTCTGAAATAGCTGTTTTTGTCATGTTACGCCAGCAATGCATGATATGCACCAGTCTTGATGTTACTGAGTATAGATATATATATAATTCTCCTCATAAACTGTAGTAACAAGCCTATTTTGAAAATGTAAGGAGTAGAAAGTACAGATATTTGTGTAAAAGTGTAGGGGTAAAAGTAAAAAGATGTAAGAAAAATAAATATTCAAGTAAAGTACCAGAACAAACTAGTTAAGTACAGTAGCAAAGTATTTGTACTTTGTTACTTTCCACCTCTAGGCTTGTATAAGCTGAGTGATCTGTCCATGTTGCAAGATGTTGATGCAAATTATGTATTACTCAATGCCAATTTAAAACCTGAAGAACGTGAAGGAAACTTGATATTTCCAGCCAGCACTTGTTAGTCATAAGTTACATTAATATGTAGAATATGGGTTAACTATGCAGGTGATGTCTGTTCATTAACTTAAAAGCAAACTGAAAGGCGATCCATCTGCAAATCACTAAATATTGACCATTATTGTGCGCAGTGGAATGATACTCAACCACAGACAGAAAACCTCATTGTAAACAGGACTGCTTTTATCACCTGGAAACGCTGAGACGTTCTCACCCAGTTCTCTTTGTGCCTCACGAAGACAATTGTGTCTGAGGAGGAGCAGGAAGAAGAAGAGGGCGAGCGAGAGTAGGTCAAGACCAGTTGAGCAGGGAAGTGGGAGTTTCCAGGGAATAGTTTTAGGCGGGAGCAAGAAATATGATCCAGGAAGCCAAAAGATGTCTTTTGTTTGAATAAGTGAACATCCTTCCATTACACGTCATTGAAAGATAAAAATCAAAAACAGAAAACTGCTGCAGATAAACATGAATTTGATGTTCGGAAATATGACACATGGTGCACATATTCTGTGAACAAATAATACGATAGGTTCACCAGATTATCCTTACACAATATACGTGTAAAAAAGACGGAGTTAACAACATAAAAAGCCTCTTAAAGTACTATCATCACCATTCTTTTTAAATGTAAAGTAGTTTATCATCTCCACTGTAAAATAGCAAATGGTGTAGCATCGACTAGCACCATTACCACCATAAGACACCACTATGAGAGTGATAAGAGTAAATAAAAACTGCTGTGAGCCATAAAACCAAAACGCTGAGCTGCAAGACACAAAAAAATCTCTGTAGAGCTGAGAGAAACTGTAGAGTAGTTTATAATTCTCTGTAGGGTCATCACTAAGCTACCACTGTCACATTACACATCACTTAATATATTGATATACAAATATTTTTAGTGTAACTTTAAAGATACAAAATGGATATGGAGAACTTGAATCTCCATCTGTTCAGAATGCACTGTCAACTCATTTCCCTCTGCTCAATGAGACAGATTTCTCATTTCAAGTTAACAACAGTGAGGATTATGTTTCAGACACGTTGGAGGTTTAATACTGGTAAAGCATTTGTGTTCGTCATCCTCCTGGGAGGTCAGAGGTCAGGTTCAGCTACAGAGCAGATCCCTTGGAGCTAACAGGAATTCAGCAGACAAACAAAAGGGCTTGGACCTGGTTGCTCAAGTGGAAGTGCAGTTTGTGCGACTGTTAGTCCGTCCTACTCACATTGCGATGGAATGATTGAATAAATTTTGTTCTTTTTCTTTTTTTTTAATGAATGAAAATGTGTGTTTTGTCAGTCAGGATATAAAACACAATGCATTCTTTATCATTATTTGTGTATGTGTGCTACAGTGTGTAAGTACACCTGACACTGACAAATGGCCATTGTATTTTGACAGAGCTGGCAGGGGTTCCCATGGAAGTATTTGTGTGTGTTAGTGTGTGTGTGTGTGTGTGTGTGTGTGTGTGTGTGTGTGTGTGTGTGTGTGTGTGTGTGTGTGTGTGTGTGAAGTATTACGGCCTGTAACCAGATCCACAACGGAGGAGCTAGTCCAAGGTGTGTCTCTCTTAACACTGGCCAAACACAACCTGTTGGCTGCTTGGCGAGTGTAGCCCTATTTGTGCATGTGTGTGTTTATCTGGTAAAACAAGCCTGAGATAGTTTCATTATATGAGAAGATAAACTAAACCACCAAAGATCCCATGGATGAATTTTCAAGCGTTTTAAAGTAAATTGAATATGAACTACTGAAAATGGACCTCTTCCTGTGAGATGTTTGGGAAGATGAAGATTGGATGGCTATCTGGTTGGTGGGAGTGAATCTGTGAATTAGTTTGACAATAGTTCAAAATAATTCCAATGGTTCAGAAGATTCCTCTCATTGAATTGTGCATAAAACATTTGTCACAACACATTTCAAAGTTCAGATTTCTGAAATATAGCCAGTGGGGTGCAAGGATTTAAACATGTGATTAAAAGCAGAATTTTATGAAGGAGTGTAGAAAATGTACTAGCCCATATTATATTGGAGTGCAAGAAGTTTAAAGCTGTTAATCGGTACTTTTATATTAACATTCAAACCACTGTGTAATGTGACATGGGCCTTTTATTTCAGGGTTTTTTGTTGCTCCATATGAATTGTAGGGTACTGATATATAAAATGAGGAGAGTGAGTTGCGTGCTACAATTGCATTTTATTGATAAAACGATGAAAACTCTCAATAAAAGGAAATTTTAAGGTTGTGTCAAACTAATTGATGAGGTGATCCTGTCCTTCCACCATCCAAAACGCTGCCATATCAATAAGCTGACAGTTTGTAGTTGACTTGACCAACTGACTTCACAACGAGCTGATTAGCTGTTCAATCAGATGACATGTTTTCTGTTCTAAAACCAGTCGCTCGAAATTTGACACCACCAGCCGCCTTGAGTCGAGCTGAGACAACCAATTCACACTGCTGCAGCGTTTTCCTGCACCGTTCTAAAACTGTTTCATTCCACTGTGAATCTTTGGTCTGAACTTCGCTTTAGTTTAGATTGGGGGATGTGGTCATTAGACTGCTGGGGGAGGTGACTATGAGGTTGTCCTTGCAAATAAAACGGAATAAAATTTCTTTCACTTCAAACAAACCTGTGTTGCCACTGCTTCCTGCTCTTGTATCTGTAAGTTACAGCAAATGTAATAGCTATGATGACATGGAGGTTCTGGAAATCTCTCTGCAGTCATGTCAAGTTTGCTGGAACACATCATCAGAGGGAGTGACCCTCACTCCATTTAGACTTCTTGGTGTCACTGACCTTTAGCTTTGTAGCAACAGAGGGTTTCCAAACACACTTCGGTGACCTTAGCAGCAGCTAACAAATCAACAGGTTGACTCATGGTGTGTCAGCACCTGCAGAACAAAGCAAGTTTCTCTCTCTCAAAGAGACAAAACCCCATATGGACAACATGAAACCTGCTCTTACAGAATGACTCCCTGCACAATATTTCAATTATATGGTTCTGGTTAGTGCGTCATCAGCACAAATCACAAGATACAGTTCATATTTGAAGGCCTTCATTTTATTATGAAATATCTCTTATACTGCAGTTAGCTAGTAAAGAAGTGAACACACGCAGAGGTGATATTGAAGTGAATGAGACATTTTTTATCTTTAAGATTATGTGTAATTTGATCCCGTAGCTACATTATCTACATTAATCTCTAATTTGTAATTCAAATACTCAATACCACAACTCGCCTTGTTGTGGGTATGAAATCTGCAAGCTGTCAACACGTTAGAAAACTGACGTATGTTAAATGAAACTTAATGGTGTTGTTGCAAATGCGATTAGTCCTTGAGCAAGACCCTGAGCTTCTCACTGTTAACTGAGGAAAAATGCCTAAAATGCATCTTCTTGTCAAGCTTCCCATTGGAATAAATGCACAAAAATATGGTAGTACAGTATGATGAAGATTACAGACTGGATCTTTGACAGATTTCATTTTTATATGATATAATATGACATGATATACAGATCCATGAACTTGTATACCATTAGATCTTGCTGGATACTGGTCCTTTTTGTCAAGTGTCAGTGGTTCAGTCTAGAGCCAGGTTATGAAAACCTTTATTTCAAGTTTTAACCACTCAGTGTGCAGCAACTCTTCTTTATACACAGACAATTCTAAAGAAAAAGAATCCACGCGGTCTGTCCGACAGGTGATATCTGTACAGTGCAAAGCAGAAAACTTTGTAATGAGCGTTTAGCAACAGAGATAAAAATACAAACGGGTGCGTGCATGTTGTTATTTATTTTGTGGCAACACAGCAGACCGATTGATATTGAATTAAGACAGAGATAAAAAGAGTCGTCCTACACAATAGGTTTTGTATATTGTGCAGAGTTTTAATCCTTCAGCCTGGAAACCATCACGCTGTGTTTGACAGTTTGACTGGGCGACACACTCTGAGACAAAAGGACAATCTACACAATAACTCGTAATGTGATTCACAGCTGATTGACGTTCAACATCCTCTCTGACAAACAAAAAGTAATATTAGCTTCATCTCAAAAGGAAAAGCTTGACATTTAATTACACAATTTGCTTTTCTACAGAGATTTAAATGAGAAGATATTTCTCTCACTGTATGCAAAATGAAAAGCTACCTCGAGCAGCCGATTAGCTTAGCTTAACGCCTCTAAACAGGCAGATATACTGTAACTAGCATGGCAACACAAACAACATATGCTGATCAGCACCTCTAAAGCTCAATAACATACTATAATGTGTTTAATTTGATAAAGTGTGAAAAATTAAAAGTTGCGGTTTTACTGGGGGACTATGCTTTGACTGGAACCAGTAACTTTTTCTGCAATGTCTGCTGGTCAGATAATTAGTTTCTGGTGTCAGGTGGAAAACTACAGTGTAACAGCTGATGAATTAAATCCTAGCCACTCCTAGTGCCTCTCTTTCTCTCTGTTTGCTCACTGCTTGCTCTCTTGTTTCACTCCAAACCACTTCATCTACATGGGTGTCCCGGTTTGTGCTTCCTCATCCTCCTCTAGCTTTCCTAATCACTCATCCAGAAATGAGTTCTCAACCCATTCTCTCCCCGTTAACAACCCAAACTGACCCTCCCTACCTCTCTCCATCCATTTATTTTAGCCTTGAAGTTTACTGAGCAGGAATGCAGTTTAGTGGGTTCCGTACAAACACAGGTAGACAAAGACTTAAAAATGAACATAAAGTCAGGCTCCCATTTAGCTGATAAGGAGTTAAAAGGTGAGACATAATAGCCGTGTTAAAGTGTTAAATGCCATAAAAGACTGAAAATGAACGTAAACTGCTGGAATACAAATAAATAAATTCATGTTTTTTCTATTCATGTGCAGGGCAAATTAACACACACACACACAAATGTATTATATAAATTGAATATGGCACTTCAAAGCCCATTTTACACATCTTATATAAATGTGATGGCAATTTTAGATGCTGGTTTTATTTTTATATAAAAACGTCACAACAGAAATCTTAAATCAGACCTTATAACATTTCCATACCATTTTCAACGCCACAAGTCTGAATTAAATGGTGTTGGATAAATGTAAAGGTTGCAGGAGCAATGTGTCACATATATTACATTAAAATCACTATAATGATTTCTCACATATCATCTGCTTTGCTCAAAGAAAACACAATTAGTTGAAGATGAGTTGGTTTGATGTTGTTAGGGAAGAAAAAGAAAGTTGAAAAACTTTTATTCATGCCAGTGGCATTGATTAATAAGTGAATACACTTTACATAAAGTATGTGAGCAAATAGGAATTACATGAGAGTCCCAACTTCACATCTTGTCAGCTCATACTCAATACAATGAATGTATCTTGTAGTGAGCTTCATATCATTACTTTTCAACTCACCGATCCCTCTCGTGCACAACATGCTAAATATTGCGTCAGCTTTATCTTTTTCGGTAAATGTCTTGTCATGTAGGAAGAAAGCCATAAGGAACACTAATTTAAAAGACACTTATATGTCTTAATGGCAAAAAAACCCCCATCATATTAACAGCAATGTGTCTAATGTGTCCACTTGTGAAAAGGGCGACCTTACAGGTTGAATATTAATGACACAAAGAGTAACAATTTACTGGTTTGAGTATTGAATGTACTAGTTTTATAATATCTCTGTTATAATGAAATTCTGCTGGAAAAATCCTTTTTGGGCCTCAGCTGATTTTTGATGCGTCGTTTGAAAATGTACTTGCTGTGCCATATCCAGCTCTGTCACAGCATGGATGTATTATAAGGCAATTTCCTGAGCTCCCAAACACCATTGCTGCTTTTGTGCCACTCATCCAAAACAGTGTTGCTGAGGGGAAACTGAGTCTTGTTTGGGATTACAAAACAATCAACAAGTACCAAACTGAAAACTGAAACTACTGTGAAACCGCATTACAATAATCACTGTTACTAATTCTAATAATGCTGAACATAGAACATTGTATTTTTATTTGCATACAGATTATGTAACAGGTTATATGCTTTTATTTGTTAACCAAATGAATGATGTCACTGAGACTCCCAGATCCCACATAAACACTGCCTTGCCGTTAGGTAGTCAGGTAGCTGCCTCATAGTCACTTTTTTGTGTGCATGTAAACTGGCCAGCGCCATTTATGGAGGCACACACAAACACATGCAAACTGCACACAGAAGCACACACACATACACAGAGACATTCTCCCACTTCACAAACAAAACCCAAAAAGCACCTGTCAAACTGGTAGTTTCGACCAGAGGAATGGATGGGTAGGTGGAGTGCAGGAGACATAGAGGGAGGTGCAGGAGGAGAGAGGGGGGAGTGAGTGACTTCCTTTAAAAAGCAGATTAAAACAGGTTACACATCTCATTCTAGAGGAAATCACACACGCATACACAGTGTTTTGGATTATGGCTTCCACCACCTCAGGTGATGTTCTGCCCACAGGCGGCAGGATCTTCACCTCCATTCCTGACGTGTTCTTCATCCCTGAGTTTGTGAGTTTCTCATTTTGATATTTTTTGGGGGGTTCCTCTTTCCCCTTTGGTTTTTTCCCCTCTTCCCTATTTGAAACATTATCCCTTTTAGGCTCTCCATCTTTACTCAGCTTACCCAAGTGAGTTGCAGATCTCATTCCTTTCTCTTTTATCTGCCTGTTTCCTTTGTTCACATTCTCCTCTATCACCCATAATTCACTGCAGCATCATTTAGATAATGATCTTATTTCCTTGACTCTGTGTGCTTCCACATCTTTGCTCCATGAAGGCGAGTCTCTGTTATAGATAGGAATCCGTCTTCTCTTGTTATGTTGGTCAGCAGGCATCAGTGTTTGATCAGTGGAGCCAGCACAGATCAGATCAGCAAACCAACCGTGAAGATTAGAGATTAGAAGAGATAGGTTTGTTCAGGTCTGAAAGTATACAAGATTAAGCAGATGGAACTGGGTAATAAAACAACTCATATCTACTCTTTTTATTAGGTATTGTTGGCACAGACAAGTTATGTCAGTCAGAAAGCTTGGCAACCCGTTCATATTGACAGTTGATCCTAAGGGCAAATTGTTTGTGGTGAAACCCATATTGCCATAGAAACAGGAAAACAGCAACTAAACTTAGCAACAAAAAGCAAAATATCTAGTGAAAAATCCACCAAATATTTGGACAATATATATTGTGCAGTAGTTTTACTGCAATAATAACAGCGAGTAGTCAACATCTTTTGGTGGTTAAGTTCTGTAAGTGTGTGGTACTTTGCAACAATGGGACAACTAGCAAAAATGTCTCCTTTGAAATTAAACAATTTGCAACAGTGTAACAATTCTCTAAATCACACATCTAGACCTGTTCTTCCCTGACGGAATCATTTGACATTTTACAGATACTGAATAATGTTTTATTATTTTATTAGCAGCTTGAAAGTCACTCTAAAGTTGTCTATAATCATTTAAACTACAATAAAGTGTTTTAATTCTAAGGTTTCAATAATTTTGCAATAGTAGTCATCAACTTTTCCAATACCAATATTAAACCTGGACTTTTTTAAGGGACATTTTATGGAGAGAAAGAGGAAATGAGGACACACGCAGATCTGGTATTCCAATCTTGTTGGATCATGTTGGTTTATCCTATTCTTCTGTTCTTGCTTATATTTGTCCTTAGCTGCCTCTGTCCTTGCTTTGGAGGTGAAATATGAGACAATTTCTCCACTTCAATTAAGAGTCAATATTCATATCAGAATATAACACATACAGCTCCTTGATTTCCTAAACTCCTAAACGTGAATATTCAGAAACAAATATATGTGGACTATATGCAGGTTCTGTACAGGGAAGTGAAGATTAAATCAATGTGACACAGGTGGAAAAATAGCTTTAGCTGCAGAGGCAAGTGTAAATCTAAACCAACCATCAACTCACACGGTTCACTTGCTGGCTTAGGTCTTTTTTCTGGCAGCTGGCCAGTGCACCTTTCTTCTGAAATAACCTGCTGATCAGGTATGGAAATGTACTGGTAAGGTTTTCCGACACAAACGTAAAACCATCACGGATATAAAAAAGGGCAGGGAAAAGACAGGCTTGGCAGCTCATTTGTGTACTGCCCAGTGCCATCTTCCTGGAAACAAACTAAATGACTGAACTGAATTTCAAACTAAGAAAGTTCAGATGAGAATTAAGCAAGAAGACATTGACCACACCAATGTCTTTTGCAATCACACAAAACAAGCATTGTCATTTTGTGAAAATTAATTCTGCACTATTCTTATTATTACCGATGTGGCCCTTCACGTGGAAACCATTTCCATTGTTGAATAAAATTAACTAGACTGCAAACAATGGGATAATCCATCTATATAGACTAATGTTTGAGTTGGCATTCATTTTAAATCACCCTTAGGCATGACAGAGGCTTGAGGCTAGAAACGAGGTCCTGGTTTGAGGCCAGCAGCTGTAGTCTGCTTGGATCAGTTACAATTAATTCCAATGGCAAACCCAGATTAAAACCTTTTCTAAACCTATCAAAATGCCCATAAAAAACAATCCCTCTAGCAGCAGCATAATACACTAATCTATTATGTTATACTCAGTTTCTCCACTTGGCTCTAGTATATTTAGCTATTTATTGGCGATACAAGGATTGGATTTGAATTTATGAATCTACTGTGAAGAAGCGCAGCAGGAGAGGTTTCTGGACATTTTGATACATTCACTACATTTGCTGTGACCATGGGTTGCCATTGGAAGTCATTGTCACTGCTGTGAATCCAAGCGAACTAAAGCTGCCGTCCTCTGCGATAACACAAGCTGCAAACATTTCAGAGCCACCTGGCGGAGAGTGAAGATTTTCAAAGATCAATTTTCAGTGGACATTTAGTAGGCTGCAGGCCCTTTTACCTGGAATAGAAGTCTGATATGGAGTAGTAGAGATAAGGCTTATGCAATATTTGCAGATACCACTTCATGTGATAGCTTAAAGTAATGTTTGTTTGAAGTAAGAGGATTGTTTTCACAGTATGTGAACTGTTGCTTCAGTTTTTCTCACCTCTGTATCTTACTTTTCGGGCATCAAAATTAAAGTCGTAAAAGTGAGTGGACTTATATTTTAACTGTTTCCTCACTGATATATTGATATATATTACATATTGCCAATTTGACCTGATGTAATAAAATGACAGAGAATGTAGTTAGAATGTAGTTGTTAGATTTTTGGGTGGGAAAAATACATCAACTAATTCAAAGTAGCAAAACTACCACTTAATTATAATATCAGGGTTTTTATTGATAAAAACCTCCAAACATTGGGGAACCAGAAAGGATGTATTTAATGATAAACGTAGTAAAAACCTTTATATAAGATAGGGAAAGACAAATGTGATTTTACTATGCTAAAAACATTCATATTTCAAAGTAAGATCAACTGTAGCATTGCTGTGTAAGATTTAGTGGCATCTAGTGCGCCAGTTGCTGATTGCAATGACCTTGCCTCACTATCCCATTCCAAGCGTGTAGGGAAAATTACGGTGGCTGCAAAAAACGCGAAAAGCCCCGCCTTGAGCCAGCGTTTGGTTTGTCCGTTCTGGGTAGTTCAACATTGCAGACTCTGTAGCACTCGTTCTAAGGTAAAAACACAATGATTCTCATTTATTTATTTTTTTAAACACACTAAGGAAAACATGCCTAAATTTTATGCACTGGACCTTTCATTTCTTAATTAAAAACTTGGTTTAAACCCATAACCAAATCAAGATTGCATAGTTTCCAGAATGAAATAAACAACACATCTACAGGGGGCGTTTGAGGTGAAGTGATTTAATGTATAAATGTAGAGAAATATTTGAACAGCCTGCAGGTATATTGTTTGATTCAGGGTGTGGCAAATTCTTTACATGTGGTCAGGTTGGTTGCTAAGCTAATAAAATGCATAGTGGCTAGATTATGAATAGACTGTCCTGGCTTTGAACGCACTGTGTTTACACAGCTGAGTGAAACAGCTTTACTGCTTTCATGAGAATTTATCAAAGAAAAGGTTCAAAATGATGATTGGATATCAGGTTAGAGTGACTGAGTGAGTACATTAACCCTTTAACCAACAATTCCCAATTAAAGTGGCAGATGGTCCGTTTTAAGGTTTTGAAGTAGCAATAACATTCATAGTATTGTTTTGGTGTGACTGTATTAAATTGCAGAATGATTTGTTCATGTATTGCATGTTGATGTTTTGCTCATAGACATGCACCCACACAATATATCAAACTAACCATAAAATCATATATTTCACGCACAACAACCATTTATGTCGCCTAAAGGCCTTTTGTTATGTTTACCAGAGTAAATGTGTTGGATTTTTGTCCCCCTGAAAGCTGTGAGGGCCGGTTCTTCATTCTCCACAGTGTAAATCCAGCATCAAGAAGCGGTGGGGTTTATTTGCTGCTGACGTTGTGGGAAATTTCCTCTCTAGAAATTGTTTGTGTGGATCTGAATGTGGCCCCTGCAAGGGTTCGCTCCAGCTCTATTCCTGCACACCTGATACTTGAGGGCTTAATGCTGATTGGTTGAGCTGTAGTGGCGTGTGTGTGTGTGTGTGTGTCGCCCTTAAAAACTAAAAACTAGGACACAATAGGTCTTTTTCACACCTTGTCATATAAGGGAAAAGGTGCAGGTGGTACAAACAACATGGTACTAACAACAAAATGGTTCTGTTCTGTTCAAGTGTCTCAGTAAGCCATGGCAACAGTCAGACGGTGAGCCAGGAGACTGAAATTAAATGAAATTAATCATTAATTTTAGTATTTACACCTATGCTGTTCCCACTGTGACATCTTAAAATGTCTTCCATGAAAAAGGCCTATCCCAAAACAAAGAGAAGGTCTTATTGCACAATATAAAACAGGACACTGAAAGGGAAATAACTTTCCTGTACACAGTATCTACATTAAAGATTTTCAATGCGACTCTTATCAAGGAACAAATGCTAGTGGTTCATGCTCTATCTAAATGTGAAAGACTCTTTCAAGCATAATGTTTGTCAAAGGTGGAGAGAGAAATACTCAGAAAAAAATACACCCAAGAGTGCCAACATTGTGTGTGTGTTGAAAGGGTAGACCTTAGATCCAACCATTATTTTAAAGGGCACTCCAGCCATTTTACATCTGAAGCACAGGAGGGGCTGACTGAAGTCTGAGAAATAGCCAGATGGCTTGGAGACTACACACTTATAACAGAAAACATGTGTTACAAACTGTAGGTGTGGAATTTGAAAGACGTGGGGATTTAGCAGTCATCAAGAGTTAAACGAAATGATGCTGTCAAGTTGCATTATGGGGAATGTAGGATTTATTTTTTAGAGCTTGACCCACTCTAGGGACTAAACGTCAGGATATCTTAGCCTCTGCTGCTTTGATTTTAGAAAAATAATCAACATTTTTCAGATAACAATGTATCAAAAGACAATGTGAAACAATCATTGAAGGGGTCACTTGTAGTGATGAGCCTACAGAGACTTATAACCAGAAGTTTCAGCTCCCCTCAGCTTTATGGAGCTTCATAGCGACTTTGAGTGAAAAGGCTCTAAAAACCCCCCTCAGTCTACTTGTCTACAGTCACAGTTAGCTACTAGCTAGTGAACCTAATGGAGTATTTAGGAGCTACAAATCTGTATATTCCCCTCATGAGATGATAGAGACCAAAAACAGAGCATAGAGAAATTCAAGAGAAATAGGTGGCCAGAAACAACCCTAACTCCAAATAATTGATAATGTTGCTCCGTAACTGATGGATGTGTAAATAAGCAACTCTTTAATAACAAGTGGGCTATGTCATCTTAAAGGTCCAGTGTGTAACTTTTAGGAGGATCTATTTGCAGAAATGGAATATAATAAACATAGTTTTCATTAGTGTCACCTAAATTGTTGTGTTTTTGTTACTTTAGAATGAGCCATTTCTATCTACAGATGCCACGGGTTGTCTTCCATTGAGTCCGCCATGTTGAACCGCCATGTTTCTACAATAGCCCAGAACAGACAAACCAAACACTGGCTCTAGATAGGACCTTTTTAAGGCCTTTAATTTATCATGAGACTATCCATTAGCTAAAAAAAAAAAAAAAAAAAAAAACATTTGAACCTCACCCCCGTGTGAACCTGCAGGTGTTTGGAGGTTTGGTGTGGATCCTGGTGGCATCGACACGTGTTTTTATGGAAAACCCTGAGGGCTGGGTGATGTTCGTCTCCGTCTTCTGCTTCGTAATGACGACACTCTGGTTCTTCATCTTCCTCTGCGGAGCCAATCAAAGCAGCATCTGGCCCTCCCTGGTAAGACACACCCATCACCTGCTGATTGGCCAATAAATAAGTCAACCCTGGATATATATGATGGCCAAAAGTATGTGGATGCCTAAACATTACACCCATATGTTATTCTTCTCATTCCAAATACCAGGAGTTGTAGTATGTTGCTGAAACAGACCAACTCTTCTGGGAAGGCTTTGCACAAGATTTTGCTCCTTGGCTGCAGGAATTTGCTCCCATTGAGTAACATGAATATTAAGGTTGGGCACTAATGTTGAGTGTTAAGGCCTGGCTCCCAGTCGGCGTTTCTAATTGTCCCAAAAATGTTAAATGCGGTTGAGTTCAGGGCTCTGTGCAGGCCAGGCAAGTTCTTCCACACCAAAACAGGGGCCTTCAAAGTTGGAAGAACACTGTCTAAAATATCATTGTATGTTGTAACATTAAACATGTTACAGCACGTACATCCACATACTTTTGGGAATATAGAAGCACATCAGGTCCGTCAAGTTTGGAAAGCAAAAGTGCAAGCAATTAATTAATTGTCCAGTGTGTAAAATTTAGAAAGATCCATTGGCAGAAACGGAATATAATATGCATAACTATGTTTTCTATAGTATTTTAATCTGAAAAAAAGAATCGTTTCGAAATTAGAAAGCCTGCTTTTGTCTGCCTCTGTCTGAAAAGGACCCATTGATTCAAAATTAACTAAAGATTTTGATTATTGAATCTGTCACATTATCATTTTAAACTACACATACGTATTGTGCTAAAATATAAATATATAATAGAACCAGGTATACTTGCCACTCAGCCTTGCTTCCAATTTTTGCCTAGTGGCACTTGTGGTATTACAGTGCGGTCCCAAAAACCTTTTCCCTGTATAGGTCACAATTATAAAAGAGATATCTGTAAAACTGTTGAAAGGACACCTTGTACTGCAAAGTCAATCATGATAATTATATTATTTGATCCATGGAGGTCTAATGTTTGTCAAACTTTCCTCAAGCTGAGAAAAGCCACTTAATGTCAAGTCTATGTGCCGTGTGGTAACTTGCGGGCGGGACCAGCGGGAGATATTAATTGGGTCACATAACCAGGAAGTAAACCTGGAAGATTGAAAACATTTTTGGCTTGTGTGCCAGGCGAGCAATTCTTATTGGACTGGACAGGTACCATCATGGAAGTTTGGTATCTAATTTGATATCTATGTGCTAAAAGCTTGGCATAGCAACAGTAACTAAGGTAGGCAGGGCTTATTGAATAGTCAAAAAATTATAGTTCTGTTTTCTGCCTCTTTTCCCATTTGCTCTTATTCTCTCTGTCTCTCTCCCTGTCTTTGTATCCATCTTTTGCCTCCCTTCTTGGTTGACTCTCCTCCTCCTGTAGGACGTGGGCTATCATTTTGTGGCGGCGGTTTTCTACCTCAGTGCATCGGTGGCTCTGGCATACGTCACCATTCAGTTGGGTGTATTGTCGCCGATTCTAATTGGTGACTCTCTCAAAATCTACAGACTGACCATTGCTGCAGTGGTATGTCAAACACACTCACACACACATACACCTACAGCTCATAGCCATTACTATATTGACATGTACTAAAATAATCAGATGCGCTGTAAGTCAATTAAGACACTTTGGGAAAACACGTAAACAGCATTCTGTGATTGTTCTAACTTAAGTAAGGAGTTAAAGTAGTAAAGTTTGCTTTTTTCTGTACAATGTACAAAGGTACAATGTTACCTATGTAACTGCTTCTATCCAGTTGGATTGTCAGTATTATATATAATATATTATCAGCTTCTCCCGGGTTTGTGTTATCTGCCCACAATTCAGCCTGACATGTTTGGCATCTTTGGAAAATTTCTTTGGATCTCCACTTAAATGTACAATAAAGTTATGTGGGTTTGAATAATGTGTGGCTGTACAGCATAAACTTATAACGACTTAGAAGGTTGAAGATATAATATCAATGTGACTATTCAAATCAAAATCAGTTTATCGATCCCTTTGGTCTCATGAAACGCAGGATTTGTAACACCTCTGTATGTATTTCTCCCTCAAGGTGACAATCATCCATCTGTGTATCTGTGTGTGTGTTTTCAGGTGATGTCCTATGTGGCCACTCTTCTTTACTTCCTCCATGCCATTTTCTCTGCCATCCGATGGAAGAGGTCCTAAAACAACAAAACCAACCCAACCACAAATTAAAGAAAAGAAGAAACCTAACCAGCTGACCTGTCATTGGACTAAACACATAACTTTATTATTGTTGTTCTCAGAGTAACTCCTTTGAATCAAAGTGCCCAAACACTAAATGAATGAATGGGTGGAAAACAAGCAGGTTATTGATGAATGTTAAGTAAAGTAATGTGAAATTAAATGAAATGAACCTGTAGTTAAAGTTCAAATGTGTTTGTCAGAAATAAATGCGATATAAGGAAAGTAGATGAGTGTAAAAAACTAATTCAACTGCAGATTTAATCAAATATCTGGGAGCAGGTACAGCATTATAATGTTTAAATGGAAGAAATCTATAATGATATAAAAAGAAAATTGCACTGTATATTTTTTACAAAATAAGATACATTTCTTAAAGGGTCAGTTTACCCAAATAAGGGAACAATTTATTTACAATAAAAGTTGTTTAAATGTTTTTTTCTGAAGAATATCTACAATAACCAGTTCCTGAAGGTTGTCATTCTGTGAGCACCACAAATTAAATTCAACATGCCTCTGCTGTATTTGTGTGGAGGCAAAAATCTTATTTAAGAGGGATATCACAAATACTGGTCAAATAAACCCCAACCAACTGCATGTTTAGACACAATGGGTAAGAATGAAAAATGTTTTTCTTTTAATTAAGTTAAAGTTCAGATATTTACAAGTCTGTCTTGTTAATTAATGGCTTTACACTGGTTCCAGTTGGGTACTCCATATGCTTAGTACTGTACTATTATAAAGTTGGGGGACTTGTGAGAGACTGATTAAAAAAAACAGGCAGCAAAATTCTGACTTTCAGTCCCTACAATAATGTAAGACAAGCTTCAAAAATAATACTAGATTCTTCGCTTCTCATAATGCAACTTGATAGCATCTTTCATAAGAATTCTGTGGCAAACGCCCACATCTTTCAAACTCCACACCCACGGTTTGAACACAGGAAAATTCACAATCTTTTTGAAGATGTATTACAGATCAGTGATGAATGCCAGACTTTGCAGGAAACATTTCTACAAATCAAAGAGACATTTCACTAAGTAGTAGTATGTTAACCAAGTCTTTTTATTCCATTTTAATACTATCTATTTTCTTTCTTCTTTTTTGAAAGGCTTGGTTTTGATGTATGGTATGGATGGATGTTTAAAAAAATCTAAGGCTGTAAATATTTTGATGATTTCACTTTACAGATGTTTTTGGACATTTATGGTGTAAAATAAATGAATTGGACATTCATTAAACGTCATGGATTTTCTGTTTGGTCAGACTTTGCTTTTCACCTCAGACAAATTCACCTGACCTCACAGCTTAGCTCGCTTCTGACTGGTTCTATAATTAAAACTACTACTGAAATCTGTCCAATGTTGAATGTTAAACAACTATTCTGTGCAAAACATCACAGAGAACACTCTTTTCCAAAACCAGAGTAGACTGAATGATATGGAACATTTAAGACACTTCACACAGACAATGAGGGGTTAACATCCTCACTGTATCTCCCCCTGACTTACCTACAGTGTGCTGTCAGGTAAGTGGTGTTAGTATTACATAGCCCCAGGACACACATTCTCTAGTATGCCTGACTCTTTCAGGTTTCCAGTCAAGAATGCTGCATTTATCACAAATAAATATATATAAACCTACAACTGAAAGAGTGATAGTGGCTTCACAGTTACCCAATAACGTCAGTACTTCATCTATCTCTGCATTTATATATTTAAATCTGTTTGTACATTCGTGTTTATGTTGTAAAGATTTAACTTGCATGATATCATTGTATCACAAAAAAAAAGTTGCCTGGAAATTAGCCTGATTTGCTTGTTTTTTTTTTTGTCTACCTGCATGTGGGCAGCAAAACTACTACATCAATACATCATCACTCACTAATTGTTAATTTAATTAACAACAGTTAATCGATTAAAAGTAATAACAGTTACTCATTTACAGTTGCTTCTTGACATCCAGTGTTCATTCCCTTTTTTTAGCTCTGGTTTGGTTTCCACCAACTCCTGAGAGGAATGTCTTGCTCTTTAGTAACCAGATGTCCAATATGTTCACCGTCTGGTCGGTAACTTTGTCTGTCTTCCATTTAGTGCTGGATAGAAAGTGTAAAGAGTTCAAAAAAACAGTAAAGCATCTAGATGTTCTTTAAAAACTCCTGTTATAGCCCCTGTGTACAATACAAATAGAAGCTGCAGGCACTCTAACACAATGAAAGGACCATAAAGTAAGTATAACCTAAGACAATCTGAACTGATTCTTTAGTCAGCAGCAACAATATAGATAGATAGATAATTCAGCTGCACAGGTTTAACTGTAGCCACAGGGCACAAAGTTCCCCTTATGGTTGTTTCAAAATCCCTTTACAGGTCAGCAGCTCACATTAAACGCCCGGTAGCCTTGGGTGCTGTAAGATGAAGGGTGGTACAAGGAGCTGTTGTGGGAAGGGATCTCTCGCCCACAATAGCAGAACTGGTTTGTCTGCTAACTTAGCTTTGCTATAAGAGTCAGAAACACCTGCTGCTGCTCTGTTAGTTCAGAGGAAAGGGCAGGTCGCTTGCTGTTGACTCGGCACCGGGAGAAGGAAACAGGCAGAGATGGCTGCAACTACTGCTCAGCCTATGGGGAGCCTGCCCAGCGGACTGGGGATATGCACCACGGCCCCGGATATATTTTACCTGCCTGAACTGGTGAGTGGGCAATGACAGAGGACAGAGCAACTGACCTTGAAGTCAGTTATGAAGGGATTATTTTCATTTTGGATCAATGTTTGAAATTCAGCAGTTAGTTTTTTGCAGATTTTGATTAAACTGATTTCATTTTTAAGTATTTTAAATGCAGCAAATTTTGAAATTTTCATGGAAACAAAGGATCTATTTTGTTCAAATGGTATATATCTCATATAGTCATCTATTCTTACAAAATGATGCATATGATACATAACATTAATATTATCTGTAGTTATTTGAAGGGAAAATGGCAATTGGTAGAGACCATATTAACACTTTGTTTTTATCACAGTTAACAGATGAACAAGAAATTAGATATTTTACCCCAAAATATATGGCATTTCTGAAATGAAAGCATATTTGAACTTTTCTGCTACAGCTCATGCTTCTGCAAGCATGATGCGATAACTTCAAGTCGGATGCCATTCACTAAAAAAATACCAGAATTGGTTGTAATTTAATGCTGGTAAATCTCTTAATAAATATAATAAGGTATAGTTGATATTGAATTTTAAACCCGTTAAACAAAAGTGCCATGCAAAAATATGTATTTTGGTGAAATGGGAGAAGATGACACATATTCCTCTTATGGGAGCAGAATGTGCGTCTTTTCAAGTCTCACATTTCACTTATATTGTATCTGTGCCACTAATCTATAAAAGAATGCGGCCAACTCTTCTTCTCCCTGAATGATGACAAAAGATAGAAACTGCTCATATAACCGCTGGAAAAATAACTGCACAGAGGAAGGTGTTTCAGTTTATAATGTCTGATGAGTGAATGTAATTTAGGTTGCTTAGTTTAGCTTTTATTTATCAAGGGAAGGGTTGTGATGAGGACGCACCAATGCCCTGCTTCATCTGTGCAGCAAGCCATGCTGCCACTCAGAGCTGCATGAAAACAAATCTGCACACATTACTGTGGCCAAAAGACTAAAGAGAGCCTAAAAACTGACCTTTTATTAAAGTTTGTTTTGTTTGCAACCATGTGCAAAGACTTCCTTTGGATGTTTGCCAGTTTTAAAGGGCAGAACAATCTCTTCTACTGGCCACTGACTGAATGCTTTGCTAAGAGTACCTTGACGGTTTACTTTCGCCATTAATCTCCTGGCGGTTCCGTTCTTCCACTTGGAGTAGGCAATATGGAAATGTAATGAGAAACTGCTGATGTCGGCCCTCCTGTGAAAAACTCTAAATTGCATTTTACTAAGAAATCTGACACTGTAGTGAAGTGTACACCACCTGTACACCACCTGTTTGCAATGCAAGTCATAATCGAGAATTGGGGAAAAAGTTAAATTATTTCACCTTAATGACAGAATTTAGTCTTAAGAAAATCAATACATGAATGCTAAATAATGTCAGGTGTACAGTATGTTCTTGCACTTTTATCATCAGTAGTTTTTATTTTACCCTGTCAGAGTTATTCTTTTTTCCCCCTCTTGTATGTGGCTTGTTTGAGATTGTGATTAGTATTGTTTTGGTGGCTTGCAGGCCAAAATACACAAGGCTTTAACTTTAATGAATACTTACTGGCATGTTGTTTATACTGTATATACCAGAGGTGTGGACCCACATAAATTCAATGACTTTAGACTCGACTTGACAGCCTGACTTGGACTTTCCCATCACTGACTTGTGAATTCAATCTGAGCCTTTTGAAATGAAAATACATGATACCTTCTCCCGAGCCCAGATATAAATTCCTAAAACAACGTTAACACTATTCATTCATCGCATTCATTAATTGTGAGTTGCAAGACTATGACTTGGTCATGCAAGGTTGCAGGACTGAAGTGCCTCACCCTTTTTATTCCCAATAAATGTTCGATGAGGCAGTGAGTGAGGGTCACACCTTTTCTTTATCCTATTAACCTTTGTATCACACATATAATGAAGTCTAGTTTTTTCACAACAAACATAAATAATCTAGTAAGTTGGATCAATAAGTCATGTATTTGAAAAAATTAAACTTTCTGTCTTGAGGCTTTCTGTAACTCCCTCCCTCATTGTTACTGAATGTAAGAGAAAATTCCTCAGTGTCGAATTTCAGCAGCGGATATGGTTGATCGACCTCTGCAGAAACTGTATATTCTGCTTATTTTGTTAATTATTGTATTGTGTGTTGCAGTAAAACTTCTGTCCTGTGACCATAAAACAGTCAGTATGTGTTGCTGTACCAGAGTTAGTTCAGTAGTCTGAATCATTAAATCAGGTATGTTAAATTGACGCAAAGCCTTTTTAAGATGAACCTGTGGTCGGCACACGCATTGTTTTGGTGGCTTGCAGGCCAAAATACACAAGGCTTTAACTTAAATGAATACTTACTGGCATGTTGTTTATACTGTATATACCAGAGGTGTGGACCCACATAAATTCAATGACTTTAGACTCGACTTGACAGCCTGACTTGGACTTTTCCCATCACTGACTTGTGAATTCAAAGAGTAAAGAGAATTGTTTGTTTAGTCTGAGAGAGATGTTGTCTGCTGATTTAATATTTACTGACTGTATTTTGAATGCCTTTTCATTTTCTTTTACTTTTAAATGTTTTGCTTTTATACACTGTTACACTATTGCAAGATAGTTTGCTGATTCTTGGCCACTTACACTTACTTACTATAGCCTGAAGAAGAGCTCCTGACTTTAACAATACTACATAGATTGAAGCTTAAACTTACTGTTAATACAAATCATACACACACAGTACAATGCAATAATATAAAGGGATTTTTTCCCCCCCAGAAGCATTTGATCCATGTGTAGCTGTGTGAATCGACCTGCGTCCATGTAATGTTTAATCAATAACAGAGGTGACCTATCAAACACGGTTCAAGTCTAAATAATGGTAGTGATTGCTGCCTAAACAGCAAAAGGAGCCAACACTCAGAGGAGTTTTTTCACCAGTTATCACGAGAGAAATCGGAAATCAGATACACGCTTAGGAAGATACCCTCACTGCACACTTCATCCTTTTTTAACAGGCTTCAAAAGTCTTTTGCCGTATCTTTCCCTTCATCTTCTTCTAAACTGTCATGGCCAAGGTGGTTTTAATAGACAAATCAACAAGGGGTTGCAGCATAGCCCAATTAAAGTGAAAGAAAATATGCATGTAAGTCATAGGTCATTTGGGGGAAAACAGCCTGCCTAAGGGGCTGGAACCAAGAGTATCGAAATACATTTCTGCTTTTGGTAGGATTACGTGTCTTCAGGGAATTACTCCACTGCAAAAAAATTTTCATCTTAGTCATTTGAGAGTGACAATGAAGTGGGACAACGAAAAGGAGACATTAAAGAGGAGTTGCACTGAGGTTATGAAGAAAAGAGCATTAGCTGGTAAACTAACTTTCTAAGAAGTCCGAACTATAACTCCAGCCTGTGTTTGTTTTAATATATTTGGTGTCCCAGACGGGTGGGATTTGGTTTGAACAATCGACAGTGTGCAACAGTAAAGTTTGGTGTGATTTACAACTTTTGCGATAGTCACTACACACACGCTGTCTTATTTATATATATTAGGGATGCTCGATATTGGCTTTTCTGCCGATATCCGATATTCCAATATTGTCCAACTCTCAATTTCCGATATCGATATCACCTGATACCGATATATGCAGACTTTTTACACCAAAACTGTTAGGTAACAACATAACAGATCTCCTATTGTGGAATTAACACATTATGCCTAGTTTTATTGTGATGCCCCACTGGATGCATACATAAATGCAACATGGCTTTCCAAATGTAAACACTGTCTGTGCAAAATAAGAGAACAACTTCAACTTTCATTGTATTAATACTGAAAAGAGCGCTAACGCTAATCGCTAGCTGCGTGCTAGCTTTGGTTAATGTGTTTAATTGTATTCTGCACCTGAAGGAGTGCTAATGTAAATTCTAAGCCAATTGTTAGTTTGGTTAAGGAACAGCTCACAGCAGGGTCAAATATTTAAGGTGCATTGCACTTATTTTGTGTTAATATTAAAATCATTCAGCTTTAAATTGTTTGCTTGTTAGCCATGGTTAGCAACCAACCAGTCTAGCGTAGTTGTTGTTGTTATACCTCATCTAGCGCGCGCCGGTAAACGTCCCATGCTGCGTTCATGCAGGCTCGGAAATGCTGAAGCCAACAGAACAAACATCGGTTATAAAAACCTGATACCGATAATTCCTGATATTACATTTTTTATTGAATATCGGCCGATAATATCGGACACCCCTAATATATATGATATGTATATATATATCATATATAATATCTATAAAAATATATGATATATCTCATATAATTCTTTGATATTCAGATTTTAACCATGTTAATAGTGTGACATTCATGGTGCACCGAGGATAACGCCTAGCGAATAAAACATTCATTACTACTTTTGAATGGATTGCCATAAAACTTGCGTGCTTTAGTATTGCAGTACTACATTAATGTCATTTTAAGGTCACTCTAGCACAAACAAAAATCCTAAATCACAAAAAGAATAATACCTGTCCACTCCTTCTGACCACATTTGCAGGTTTTTGGTGGTTTGGTGTGGATCCTGGTGGCGTCGACCCATGTGAACCCACCGAACCCTCTGGGCTGGGTGATGTTTGTCTCTGTCTTCTGCTTTGTCATGACCTTCCTCTGGATGATCATCTTCGCTGCTGGAGGTCATAAGAACAGCTCTGGCTGGGCTGCTGCTGTAAGACCCGAGAGAGAAAGAAACAGATCAGAATGAGAGAAAGAATGAATGAAACAAGAAATAAGAGAAGAGAAAGAGTGACAGACTGTGACCATGTTGTAATATTATTTAATCCATGTGTTTGTGCAGGACTTTGCATACCACGGCCTGGCAGCGTTCTTCTACCTCAGTGCTGGGGTGGACTTGGCTTATATCACCTTTCTGAAGAAACCAGCAGGTGACTTCAGAATCTACCAGATCGACATTGCTGCTGTGGTGAGAACTGATTTCAAGACAGACTATAAACAGCCGTTAATCCGTGCAGTATTTACTGGGAAACTCACATCTATAGCACCTGGCTTCAGTATGATGTTCTTCAGCCTATATTTTTGGAGCCATTTCACCGTTTGACTCTACCGAAATGACACAACGCTACTCCCAGAAACAATGCACAAACAGTTTTGGTGTATACACTTATTTGGTTTCTTGCTGAGAGTTAGAGAAGATTGATACCACATTCATGGCTGTACTGTAAATATGAAGCCACAGCAGCCAGTTAGCTTAGCTTAGCACAAAGAGGGCAGCAGCCTGGCTATGGTTTAAAAGTAACACAATCCACTTATCAGAACAAGCTCACTATTTAACATGTTACATCTCATTTTTTGTCTAACCTTTCTAAAACCGAAGTAGGCCTCCGAAAATGTAATCTCAGTGAGCTTTGCATCTTTATTCTAACTGGCTGCTTGCCCTGTAGCACTGTATAGACATTAACAGTGGTATCGATCTTCTAGCAAGAAAGCAAATAATCATATTCCCCCAAATGTCAAACTATTCCATTAGAAATGGGTAAAGCAAAACAGCTAAATACAATATATCATCATAAAATAACTCTGGAGAGTAATAAACACCATTTTGATGCTCAGAAAAATGCAGATGGTGGATTTCTGCCTTAATCTCTCTTTTGTGTGTGTCTCAGGTGTTTGCCTACGTGGCCACACTCCTCTACTTCATTCACACCATCCTTTCCTCCATCCGATGGAAAAACTTCTGAAGAGCGACGCTGAATCACACGCCTGTGTGTCCCAGCAGTACTGTGCATCCTGTGTGTGTGTGTGTGTGTGTGTGTGTGTGTGTGTGTGTGTGTGTGTGAGACATCAACCTGGTCAGATTCATGATGAATGTTTTAAGCATCATTTTGGGCCATTTAACAATATTAGGCTAAGGTTGAGTGGGAGGGGATTTGTGAAGACGCATTATAAAATGAAATGAAAGCATGAATAATGAAAGAAAATGAAGAGTTGTACCCTAGAAATATATGTTCCTATGAAAAGTGTCAGTCATCATACAGATGTCTTTTTTTTTTTACCACATCATTTTTAGCCACATTTATTACGTAAGAGAAGGTTTCATTTTATAATCTTTTTAGAGAACCATGGAATTTGCTGTAAATGTAATTATAGTAGGCTGAGATGTCATAAAAGAAAAATAGTCAACGTACAAAATGATCACCAGCATTAAATTAAATCTTGTATTTTTATGTTTTTCTCATATTAGCATCCATGTTGAGCCTTGAACATATGTTCTGATGGATTATGTTGCAGCACATTGCGTTTATTTAAAAAAAAACAATCAAAAAAGCTAAAGAAAAGAGAGCAGAGAAACTGTTTCTGCTTGCTTCCAGTCTTCATGCCAATTGCCCTTAATTGAGAGTGACAGCAAAAGGGGGGGAGGAAGAGAGGGGATGACTCACAGCCAAAGGCCACAGGTCAGAGTTGAACCCATAGCCACTGCAGCAAGGGTTAACACTTGGTACACAGGGTGCCAGCTCTACCAGGTGAGCTATCCAGATACCACTGCAACTTCATATTTAATGTACCAAGAGAGTAGTATCAGTCTTCTCATCATAAAGCAAATAAGTATAGTTCCCAAATTATCAAGTCTTGGTTGAAAATGACAGTTCACCAAATCCATTTTTGTTACCTTTATTACATGGTATGTTCTTAGATCCAAACAGTTGCCTCTTGCTGCCATCGGAGCCATATTCCTACCCTGATGAATTGTATGTTTTAGGTGTAATAACCTCTGGCTGAAATTTGTACAGTTTTGCCATTTTTGTATTCTCAAGATTAAAACAAGATCTCAACATGATGAGTCCTTGTTTTATTTTCCCCACTTCCTGCCTCAGCTGTACTTGGTGTTTACTGCTAATTAGCAAACAGCAGCATGTTAACACCATAAGCTGTAATAGTGACGGACATGGCTTTAGACTTCAATTTAAATGGAGTATTTTTTAATTTAATTGTAATTCATTTTATTTTGTTCCTATTACAAATTTGCTGTTTAAAGGACCAGAGTCACCGGGTGCTCAGATAGCTCAACTGGTGGAGCTGGTATCCCATGTACCAAAGCTGAGCCACTGTGGCAGTGGCCCAGGGTTCAAATCTGACCTGTGGCCCCAGAAAAAAAGAAACTCTCTCTTTCAGCTCAATAAAAAGTCAATACAGTATGTAGGCTACAGTATCATTATAAATAAAAGGTAGCAGTATTTTTGTCATTCAAGTACAAACATGGAAAACATGGAATACATCTCTCTGATGGACAATAAGCCACAACCCTGTCTTGCTGGAGCTGATGAAGAGGACATCATGTGAGGCTTGAACTCACAACCACAGTGTTTATAAGTACTGCCCACTGACCAACTGCACAAAAAAAAAAAAAAAAAAAAAACACAGTTACAAACTTTGTGTGAATAAAAGGGTGTTACTGTCACTGGGACCACATTTTTATTGTTTGTGAATTTATTGTGATTTTAAAACTAAAACCTCTATGAACATTGTCCACCTGCCAAAATCCAGATGTTTTTGTTATATTTGTTGTGAGGACACTGTGGTTTGACCTTTAACCCCCTTTAACATGAGCTGTTTTTCATGCTGCACATGCTGTCTTTCTAGATTTTAAAGAGAGAATTCAAACATGTTGAAAGTTTTGGATTGAAATCAGAGACAGACTGTGAGAGTTTTTTCAAATTTTATATCACGCCAGCACCAACATCATTGTCAACGCACACAAAGTGATCACAGGTTTAGTTAAGCTATTAAAGCAAAAAAAAGAAGCTCCAGTGGTGCAATCGGTCAGTGCGCGGTACTTATAAGACAGTACACTGTAGAGCAATGCTGAGGTTGTGAGTTTGAGCCTCACCTGGAGCATTTCTGTATTTTGTTGGACAATATGAATATTCCCCATGTTGTTCAATAGGTAAAGCGTGGTGCTATTTGCTGAACCCACTGTTGTAGTGTCCTTGGGAAAGGCGTATTGTGTGATGAGATTACTTTTGTGAGAGAAAAACTTTTCAGTCTGCCTTTAAGTCTAATCAACACGTGAAAAACAAAATGTTTACATGTGGCACTTTCTGCTCACTCTATGCAGAGCGTCCAGGGAATGTAATAAAAGAGCTTCAACAGAGCACATGTTGGGAGAGGAATCCTTACTCTGTGGCTCTTCCTGAGGTTTCTTCCATTCTTCCCGGTTAGAAGTTTGTTTTCAGGACAGAGGCTGTACAGATTGTAGATCACCTTGAGGCAAATTCTCATTTGTGATTTTGGGCTGCAAATTAAAATTTGTCTTGACCACATTGTCCTGTGTCCCTTAGCATACTAAACAAATAAAAATAAATACATAAATAAAGTGGTAAAGAAATCTGTTGGTGTAATAATTACTGATATTGATTTATTTTATATATTATCTGTAACACATCCATGACTGAAGTGGGAAAACTTCACTGGGAAAAGTCATTTTGTTCTTGATTGTGGCTGCTTTCTACAGTGGTTAACAATCTTGATCCCAATACAATTAGGTTAAAACCCTACATTTAAATAAAATCAGGCTAATCAGATTTTCCTTAGCCTCCCAAGTCCCCTAGAATTTTTTAATTCCAGTCATTCAGTTCTTTGTTCGTACAGAGAATCAGTAGCTCAGTGTGAAGGACACCTGGCTGGGGACAGTCGCCTTTGATGAATAAAGCTGCATTATGTTGATCAAACTTTTACCCGTTCTGTTATGGAGGAAGGACAAGACATCTCTTCTCTCAGAGATCATTAGTTTACAGAAACAACACGCATTATTTAATGCTTCACAGACAGAAAGGTCCATACCACAGTGTTTTTACAGATCTGTACTTTATTTCATTAGCAGACATTTTGCAACAATTCCACACAAATGAAGAAGCAGATTTTTTTTACAGTTAGAAAAGGAAACATTGACATCTAGGATGTTCATATTTCAATATTGTTTGTGTGTCAATATTGGCCTATTAGGAGTATCTGAAGTATTCTGCTTTGAAATGAAACCCTTTTATTTGAGTAACATGTAATTCTTATCCTCGGTTGACAGAACACATAACAATCCTCTGAATTTGGAAATAACTAACAAAAACTGATATAATGCTTGAGAAAAAAATGTTCTTATTCCACACACATTTTCAGCTTTTCTTATCAAAACCAAACGTCAGACACAGCATCTGACACTCCTGGCCTCTATCAGTCCAATCATGTTTCTTGTGGGCAGATCCAGTCACCACTCCCACGCTACCAGATAGTGCGTTTGACTCCTGCCCAGACTGAGGATTTGCCTCCCTGTGCGGCTCGTACGTCGTCATAGTGCAGCCTCGTGTTGGGGATATCGTCCTCAGGTTCTGGTTCAGGTTGTGTCCCGTCTTTAGGACTCGCCACCACCACGGGCAGCAGGCCTCGTTGCGGCTGAAACTCGACAACATGGAGCTGCTTCTTGTTGGCCAGCATGTGGTGTGTTTCCTGCAGAGTGAAAGGAGAAAGACAGGCGAGGAAGAAGAGAGGAAGATGTTTCTGATGCTTTGAACTCAGCAGGACAACTTTTAGCTTCTGCTGATAGTTTTGTTGTTCTTGACTTTTCACTCAGAGAATAAAAGTAGCAGTTAAATATAACTTCTGAAACGTCTCACAGTTTACCGATATGACCTTACCTGGCTGGCTAACCCAGTGAAGAGGGCCCTGGTGATGTTGAGGAGATTTTTAGAGCCTTCTACTTTGCAGTACATGTCCTGTATGCCTATCAGCCTGCATATAGTGATGACCGCCCGGTGGCAGTGCAGACCATAACCTGACAACACAGAGTACAAAAATACATTACTAATAAAAGAATATTTACTTCAAAGTACATTCTTATTTTCCCTATAATTTGTACCAAATTACATGTTTTGTTCCAGGAAGCTTCTTGGAAATGATTTGGAAAATAATTTCTGTACAGTTTCTTACCTTTTTTTATTTATATTTTAAAATAACTATTTTTTGTGTGTTATATTTTATGCACCACTGCACCAAGACGAATTCCTCTTATGTGTAAAAACCTACCTGGCAATAAATCTGATTCTGAAAAATACCTGTAAAACTATAACTATACTTCTATTGTCTCACAGTGTTTATCATCATTATAGCCCCAGCCATATTGAGTAAAAACTCCCTCAACACAAATATCAACCTTTATCCTACCGACTAACTGCTTAACGAATTGAGATGTTACCTTTGTTTTGTTTCTTCATGCGGAGCGTTGTCCTCTTGAACTTTGACTCCATGTCATGATAAACTGTTGGAGAAATAACAACAACAACTGAATTACACTCGCTGGATGTAGACCAGGGAAAGAGAGAACAAACTGATACAAAATTGATACATAATAAACAGACAAAATGATTCCAAAAAGTCTAATTACTTTCGCATGTTTTGTGCCACTTCCAAGTGAAGGCGCTTGTGTTTTGTTATGCATCTTTTCTCCTGTCCTCCCTCAGGTCTTGTGTTTCTCTACCTGCCCACCAGATGTCCTGATGCCAGCCAGTGTCTCCTGCTCACTGGAGCAGCTGTGGTTAATAAGTTATTCAGACAAACGGCCCCTCAGTGGGAGCTGTGTGTTGCTGAACGAGGCCCCGAGAACACTGTGCAACTCTATGACTTGAGGCTAAAATCTTGTGTCACATTACTCTTGATTCACCTCACTGGCTGCCGTCCCTGCATCCTCTTACTTCCAGTTGGAATTTAATGCACTTAATGAATTAGGTTTTGTACTTGGATGCAGCAACAGTGGAAGAAGTTATGGATGGGAAGAATAAAACGAAAGAGAAATGATGAGAAGCAGTAAAATAAGCAGAACATTTGGTGCTCAGAGGACACATCCTGCTGGGTGAAGAAATCTAAAATGCTAAACTAAATGTCACACACGCGCCACACACGCGCCACACACACACGCCACACACGCCACACACACACACCCACACCAGAGGGAGCTGAACATTTGCTGTGGCTGCAGGAGGTCCAGGTTCATTTGGAAGAGAGTGTGTGTGTCTTTTGTGTGATGTGTGACTCACAGATCCTAACAGCCACACACATCTGCCACATTCAAATTTATTCAAATTCACTTTGTGTTGTTCATTTAATTCTACTGAACAGCAGTGAAGCCACATGTGTATTCACATGGTAACCTAGACTGGGGAGAGTGGGGACGCTGGTTCCAATAAACAATTCTCCAACTTAAACCTGCAGCCTCCCCCAATGTGACAAAATGAATCATCTGGTGGACTTAATCCCAGATCTGGATTGACACCAAAAAAACCTGAGTGATTACTGGCCTGCAGGAAACCCGACCCACAGGATTTCAACTTTTTCAGAAATCTCTCGGACTGTCAACCAAACAGATGGGTTTGGAAAATCCAGCAACTTCACTGGCTTGACCGAGCGAGCGGCTAAAGGTGACAGAGGAACGATGACGAAAATGATCTAGAAGCTATCTGACAAAGAAGTAAACAAACGACCAATCACAATGACGGTGCAGACAGGTTGCAGATGGTCGCACGGTGAGAGCTGGCATGTTTCTACAAACTTGCCAAAATTAAACACACCGCAGTTTTGACTTCTCGTCTGGTGTCGGGCCAAAGCAGGAACTTTCTCCTCTGGTGGGCGCGGCGGAGGCTGATGACTCACACACATTAATCTTTCTGGCTTTGCACTCCGGCAGCGGCAGACGCAGCCAAATTGCGTTTTACAACAAGAAAGTACAAGCAGTGCATTTTGACTCTGATAATTTTTTTTCTTCCACAAATCTATTTTCGACATTATGTCGCTCGTATGATTACAAGCAGGTGAGACCAAGTGCAGAACAAGAGGGGAGAGGAAAGAGGGAATGGGGGAAGAAGAGCACGAGGAGGTGGAGGAAATGATGAGAGATGAAGGAGAGGAGGAGGAAGGGAAAATAAGAAAAAAAGTAGGAGGTGGAGAGAGAGGTAGAAGGGGGATGCTTGAAGCTATTATGCACCTGGACATTCCACCTTCAGCTTTTTATTAAAAAACTGATATTTTCTTATGTACTTAATAAAAAGTTAAAAGGTGCAAGACTTCGTACGTAAAAATTAAAGATAAACGGGTGAAGATGTTTCCAAGGTGCGTTTTGGTAATAAACATCCCATCAATGAAGTTAGAACTGTTTGGCTTGGCATTATGGTGTTGAGAAAATGGATTAAATAATCTGTAGGTTAAATAAATTCAATTTTGGGGTTTCTGGGTCAAATTTGGATGAACTCAAGGGGGTATGGCGCCACGCTTTGTCCACAACTGCGATCTTCTCCAAGGCACATAGTTAGTCGTATTTAGAAGCTGAAATCATTTCAATTTGAGGCCATTGCGTAAGTGTATAGGACTGTTACACTACGCACAAGAGTCCAATGTTTCCATGTTCAGTAATGTTGAGGATATTGTTGACAGAAAACAGTGAAACAAGCAGAAATACTTTTGAAAGCAGTTGCTTTCTTCCTGCTTTGCAACTCTATGAAGGAGAGAACAAAAGAAGGAAGGATGTGGATGAACAGTCAAAGGAGGAAAAGTAAAAAGAAGGGAACAATCACTTACTGGTGTGGTCGTTGTATCGTTCTATGTAGTACAAGTAGTGGATAGCTTTGTTCTTTGCCTGCAGACAACAGTTAACAAAAAAACAAACACAGAAACAGCAAGTTGGCATTTTGCTATTATAATTCATTTCAGTGGGTAAGTGGTGCCTGCTGTAGCTGCACACAAATTATATCAGTATTAGTCATATTATTAAAGCCTTTAATGATAAATAAGAAAACATACTGAATTACAGAAGGTCTGGGGTGCCATCTTTTAAGTTTACTGTGTGAGTTCTCTGAGGTACCAGCCAGGACTGAATCACATCCAAGCAAATATTTTACATTCCAATTTTGTGGCAATGATCGAAATCCAAATATGCCATTACTTTAATATTTTTTTATTACACAAATCTAAAAGGGAGCATGTATCAGTTAATCAATGTACATTGTAATTCAATTACTTCTGTGTTGGTCTTTACTATAAAAGCTTACGGCGCTTTTATATCATTTAAATTATACCAGCACACTCAATCTCCACTGAAGCCCAGAATACAAATAACGTTTCTATAATGCACCTGAATAAATCACATCACGATTGGTCCACATTTATCATTTTATGAATCTCAAGACCAACACGAAAATAACTAGATTGCTATGTACAGTGATTAACTGATTGTTCTCTCTCAGACCCTCTGACAAAAATATCTCATCTTAAGGTTCTTTTAGCAAAGTCTAAATGCTGTTTCCACTCTGATAATGAAACTACTTAATTAATTTTATCTAAATTTAAAATACAAAACGACACTTAACAACATTGGAAATGCCACAAATTGGGAAATAATAACACAAAAACTGACTTAATGGTTATTTTACTTGGAATAAAGGTCTTACCTTCCTCAGAGCTGTGATTCTGTCTACTGCTTTACCCAACGCAAAGCCTGTTGGAAAGAAGGGAGTCGGATTTAAAACATCTCTAAGAGAAGAGTGAAGAACACTGTCGGAGCTCGGTGTGTCAGAGAAGTTTAAGAAAAGTTCATGGTGTTATTTGTTAGGGATGCTGCCAATTAAACCCAGATTTGATTGTTTCAGATGTTGTTAAATTAGTGTTACTAATGAAGAGCCTACATAAATACTGTAATATGAGGACATTTGAATCAACGCAGCATCAACAGACTCTGTAATGAGAGGTTGAAGGCAGGTGAATCTCAGGAGTCTTTTAAGAGTTTCCATAACATTTTTATCACTCACTTCTGAAGAGCTTGAAAGCTGTCAAAACCATTTCCTGCAGTTCTCCACATCCACTGCGGCTGCAGTTACTATTCAACTCTTGCAAAAACTCTGAAACTGTCAAAATCATTTTCCAATCATGTGTTTAAAGTTGTTCCCAGAGTCCTGATCTAGGTTTAATTTCCAGAGAATGTCCAACCTGCGGCTCCGTTGCCGTTTCCCACAGCGACCAGACAGCTGATGGACCTTTTCCTGCCCTCCTTGGCCGTCATGTTGAACACGCTCTTCACCTGCAAAACAAACACCAAACTTATCAAGTTCTGCTTGGCCATCATGTTAAACACACACAGTATCATTACGAGGGCGGCACAATTTATCGAAATATTATCAAAATCGCAATATGGCAAAGTGCAATATGCAACTCCCAGAAGTGATATGTGAATCACTGTGTGAAGAGCTGTAATGTTTTGATCAAAGTAAAATGTGTGACAAAACAGCATTATGATGAATACCGTAATCATGCAGTAACCAGTACCCTGGTCTACAAATTATCAGTCTACCATAAATTTCACATCATGATTCTAATATTCTTTTGTAGAAAATTATGCAAAAATGTTAATTCCCACATAATCATGAATTGTTTTATCCGTCAAAAAAATCACAATATGATGCTTTTACCATATTGTGCTGCCCTAATCATTACCACGGCACGTTGTTCTTCACAATGCTCTTACAGAACTAACGTCATGACAGTCTGAGTTAACTGTAATTCAGACATCCACCTAGGCTTTGTTTAAAGTTGTCAAAAATGTACTGACGACATGAGCACCAAAAATATTATGTGAAAGGTTATTCTCTCAGTTTGTTCAACACAACTATCAAACATAATATGCAGCAGAAATAAGGTTCATGCTACCCAAAGTGAGAACAAGTACAATTGACAACAGTCAGAGCCATGGACAACGTTGTGTGTGCATATTGTTCAAGAGAATACTGAAGATCGGTTCAGAATCTTTTTAAAAACAGTATCTGCAAAAATTTAAGGAACCATAACTGAATTGTGTTTGTGTGTGTAAACTTAGAAATGAAATGTAAACCTGGGTGACAATAAAAATCCCCCTCATGCAGAGAATGTGAATTGGAAATAAAATAATTTAATGCCAACTTTAGACATTTCTATTCCAGACAAATACTGATATATGCGATTGTTTGTGATTATTTAAATCTCCGTGCTACCCTCTTGCTACCACATAAATATTTCTCTAGAAGACACAACACAACTTATTTTGGCTCATAATTTAGATGACATGTAATAATAATCATGTATTCTTCTAAATTTTACATACAATAAAGTTGCTGAACATAAAGAAAGAAGTGTGTGTGTCGTCAACTTTCATCGATCTTCTCACACACACACACACACACACACACACACACACACACACACACACACACACACACACACACACACACACACACACACACACACACACACACACACACACACACACACACACACACACACACACACACACACACACACACACACACACACACACACACACACACACACACACACACACACACACACACAGCGTCCCGACCTCTCTTGTGCAGCCACATAAGCTTATCAACTATCTGCAATATGACTTTTATAACGCCAGGGGGCAGCAGTGGTACAGCACAGGGAGGAGGAAAGAGCGGAGGATGAGAGTTCGAGGGGAGGTAAGATGTTAGAAAAAGGAGGAAAGGTGAGGTAGGAGTCAAGGAGAGAGATAGAGAGAGTGGGGGGGTGAAGGAGGAGATACAAAGGTGAAAAAGAACAGGGCAGGTCAGAGAAGACAGAAGGAAAAGAAGAGGACACTGATGTGGAGAGAGAAGAAGGCAGGTGAGAGGAGGAGAGAAAGGGAGGTGGAAAACTGACTTTGGCAAGGGGGAAGGGATGGAGGGGAGAGAAGAGGAAAGCAAAAGAGAAGAAGGGTGGAGGGAGAGGGAAATGAGAGGAAAGGAAAGGAAAAGCAGCTTTATTGCCTCTTTAGACATGAAATGTTTGAGATGGGTAAATGATTAAGAGGATGATAAAGGAAGAAATAAGATAAGGGGAAAAAACAAGGAAAAGCAGAGAAGAAAAAGAAGAGGAAAAAGCAGAGTGGCTGTAAAAGGTCTCTGTGGCAAACAATGTGTGTGTGTTTGATTGAGGACACACAAAGTATGGATGTACGTGTGTGTGAGAGAGAAAATATATGATGAAAAACAGTCAGAGTTTTGTACTGTAGAGGGGAATGAGAATTGCAGAACATTGCTATGATGAATAAAACTAGCCAGTTGTACTTATCAACTAATTAAGTGGAGTTAATTAAGATAATTAGAGCACTAATTAGATTCTTAGATTTCTTATGACATCATTTTCTTCACCTAATGTGTTATGAATAAAAACCTGTAGTAGTTTCAGCCTTTTAAGAATATTGAGCTACTTTATCACTTATATTTAAAGCTGCATTAACATGATAGCAAACTGTTGCCTTAGCGTTTATTTCAAGTCATGTTTCTTATCTGATGAATGCCAGTATTTACTCTCCTTTTAGCTCTGATTTGGTCTCCAACACCTCCTGAGGGAAATATTTGACTCTTTAGCCGCTAAAGTGCTTCACAAGTGAGACCTTTCCCATTACACAAAGTCCTTTGATCCATTGTTCATATAAAAATATAGATTAGTGCAGCTTTAAGTACAAATTAGCTAATTCATCTGCAATTTAAAGTTGCAGGGAATGAGTTCATTAGTTTTAAATATTGATAACAAGACAATATTTAAAATAAGAAAACAAAGGGAGTCAATAATAATAATAAGAAAAGATACTAAAGCAAACATGACTGTTATTACTTGGGAGTTTTTAAAACCAGTGTGTAGGATTTAGAGGCATCTAGTGCCCTCACCCTTTCGGTTCCAAGTGTTTAGTAGAGACTATGTTGGCCGTGAAACCTGCAAAAGGCCCTGCCTAGAGCCATTGTTGGATTTCTCCATTTTGGGGCTAGTGTAGAAACATGGCAGTTAAACATGGCGGACTCCATGGAAGAGGGCCCGCTCCTTTCGTAGATAATAACAGCTGATTCTAAAAGGTAATAAAAACACAATAATTCTTATTTTCAGTTGATTATACACAAATAAAAATATACCCATGGATATTATATTCCATATTATTCTGCCAATAGATCCTAAATGTTAGGGTTTAGGGTTTCACACTGGACATTTAAAGATCCTGCTGCTCCTGTGTGTGAGTGTGTGTGAAAGAGAGGGAGAAAGAAAAAATAAGTAAGAGAAAAATAAAAACAGACAGATGTAGAATAGCAAAGAGATTGTGAGAGAAAACAAAACAATAAGTTAACGAGGGAAGAGTGAATTTGACAGAAACTGAGCAAAAGCAGACAGAGCGAGACAATTTGAATTAAAAATCCTATTATACACGTACTAAACGGTTCAACAACTCAGCACATACATGTCATGCTGACAATAAAACCAAGTGCAAAGCTAAACCTCCATCATCTCCCCACAGCAATACTGCAAAAGCCAATTTATGGCCAAGTGGCCAATTAAGTTGAGAGAAATTTACTAGAACTTATCTGTCTTCAAAAAACCTGAAACCGTGACTTCCACAGAAACACCACAGAAATAAAAGTGCTAATGTCTGATCTTGTAAACAAACAGCACACCTCACCCTGAATCAGATCCAGGTGTGGTATGTGTCTGTCTGTATCTATTGCCTCATATTTCTTTCTATGGGTAGCGTGTGCACTGTGCAGGGACCACAAGCAGCCTGTCGGGGACTTATCTGGGCCAAAAAAACAAACACAACACCTCAACGCTTTCATCCCCGCCAGAAAGCGTAAGTCACAGAACAGTGTTGAATTTCAGCTGAGGGAACTTCAAAGTCAAGATCTGCCTTCAGCTTCACGAGTTATGTAACATACATTTCAGTAAAGGATTTATAATTTGGCTGCAGGGCCACAGCGGAAGGATTGGGGTCAGGGTAGCAGCAAACACCAAAACACAACCCTCCAGGGGAGGGACGGACGGACACACAGAAACACACACACGGACACACACACACACACACACACACAGACACACACATACACACACAGAGAGCCCTAATACTTCCACATGCTTGACTCATTTTCTTACCTTTTTCTACCTTAAACATGCACAGGAAGTACAGACAGTAAAGAAGTAGAGGTGTTTTTGTAGCTCAATGCAAAATACTACATAAAATACAAAACACACAAACACACACACACACACACTGTGACTGGAGGTCTTAAGGGAGGGGGCCGCAATATAACCTTGCTTGCTGTCAAGTGTAGTTGAGGATAAGGAAGCTCTCTGCAAAGATCCAGACCAGATGGGATTCTCAAACACTGTTTTTGTAAATCAGAAGTCGGTGTGACTTGTAGCTACTTACAGCCAGTTTCTAGTGTGTGTGTGTGTGTGTGTGTGTGTGTGTGTGTGTGTGTGTGTGTGTGAAGAGTGAATGTCTCCAGCGATGTTCGGCTTTTGGCTTTGCATTCGTCATTTTAGGTGACGATGCAGCAGTTTTGGCGGGCCGTTAGCAGCAGAGCAGATGGGCTGAGTTTTCTCTCCACCGGATGAGCGACAGCATGGCGGTGGGAGGATGCTTCTAGCTTGCTCTCACTTCTGTTTCATGTCTTATTTTCTCAAACTGTTGCTGCATGTCTCCCCTCTTTGTATCCGTCTGTATGCTGCAGTGCAGGGGAGGAGTTTTCACCGCATGGAAGCAGAAGGTGCTGTGAGAGTACAAACCTCCGCCAACGTTAAACACTTCCCTGACTTTCGTTTGCATTTGAGTCGATGTCTTGACTCTTCACACTGAATAGTGTCAAGAGTTTATTTATTCCTGCACAACTGAAAACATTTCTTCCATATGGAGGAGAAATTATTTTTGGATAATTAATCTATGACTACACAGATTATATCCATTTTATTTGTATTTGTTCGGTGTTTCCTTAGCTTGTGCAGTAGGATTTACAGACCCTGTATTCTGGGTGTGTGATGCAACTCCAACTGACAATCTCACTGAGCAACACTGCTTATACCCTTCCTCTTGTGTGAAAGGTTTTTCTGATACATCCTGACGTAAATATAACTGATTCTCTTTCTTTTTGCCAAGTCTGTAAAGAAAACATACAATGTGAGGAAATTATCACTATCTCCAAACAGGCAACCCTTTATGAATGTCTCATGATCAGTATTGTTGCTAAATGACTGACCACGAACACAATTATCTCACTTAAATATACTGTAGGGTCTTTGGTGTGTAACACTGTGCCTCTGCTCCCTGTTCCAAATGTTATAGTTCATAAAAGTAATAGTTTATGTTGATGTAAGCAGGGGCGTTCTTTATTACAGCCAAGGCAGTGAGGAAACCCGTTTATAATTGGCATAATTGTTGGTATTTTACTGACACTCCTGTAAATTCAGCTTAATTGTCGGGCATGTGATCGCAATTTGTTTTTGGCACCTGTGATGAGTTAAAGGCTAGATGGGCAAACCTGAAACAAGTGGATGTGGAATTCCATCTAAATGTAGCATAAATTTTAACCAAATTTACAGAAAAAAAAGATGAATGATTCAGTTTGCATCCACTACCACTATGTGAATACTGAAATTTAACAGCCTTGAGGTAACGGCTGTTTTTTCATCTCTCCAGTGGAGCCAAAATGTGTGTCTTCATTGCACTTTGTTGCATTTTGTTTTTATCTTTACACCAAATCTTTTAGCTAGGAATAAAAATATTCTCGCTTTGGTTAAAAATCGATAATAACCTAAGGGATGAAATCTCAGACCCACCACCAAAAGTCTGTCCAGAAATCCCGCTGATTGCAAACTTCCAATGAAACTCTAATAAAAGCAAAACGTTAATATTATGTTTGATTCACTGTAAGATAAGAAGTCACAATATGATTTCTGAAAACTTTGAATTGTTTTAAAATGATGTTACAGAGACCTCTGACCTGCTGTCATTGTAGATCATTCCGAAGAAGAGATGTGTGTTGGTATAAACGACATGACCAACTGATGTCTAAAGGCCAGGACACACCAACCCGACAGCCGACCGTCGCCAGTAAAGCAGTCGGACTGATAAGTCGGCTCCCGTCTCCTCGAGTCGGTCAAAAAAGTGCCTCGGAACACACCAAACCGACGCCGACTGGAGCGTACGTTCTGCGCGAGGCATAATACGTCCCCATAACAGCAGGCGGCGCTAATCTGTGTTGTTGCCCAAAACCAATGAAAACCGGAAATGACGGATCACTCTAGACCTAGTAAACACAGAGCACGCTGTCGTCAGTCATTGTTTTCATCAGAGAGTGTTGATAGAAGTCAACAAGGTTGTTATTGTCATTACTCACTGAACGGAAAATACGATGGTTAATAACAGCAAGATACTGGTGTTGGCGTAGTACGTTTACCATCGTCACTTCCGGTTTTCTCGTGCAGTCACTGATTCGCTAGTCAAGGGTTAGCACTCCCCCAATTAGATTGGTCATTGAGGCCGACAGCGACTGGCCGATTCTACATATCGAATTGGCCGAAATGATCGCCGACGCCGACTCCGACTGATGACGGCACGGGACACACCGAACTGACTCGAGTCACCGAACTCGCCCGACTGTCCGACGGCGTCCGACGGCCGATAATCGGGTTGGTGGCCTTAAAGGACATTATGAACACTGAGCATAAAAACAATAAGTGTGTTGGCTCAGGAATGTATTAATCATGCAAATGAGTTGGAAGCGTATGTGTGTGCTTGTGTAAGTAAATAAGAGAAAACAAGACAAAATAAATGTAACTGATGTGAATTTGTCTTTTACACACGGTGTATGATCTATGTGTGAAGAGATAATGAGATAAAAGTATCTTACAACAGAACTCACACACAAAAATCGGATTGGATTTCTCACATTTAATTGAAACCGCTGAGTTTGTTGGCAATTTAGAGCCAATTTAAGTGAATATTCACGGTTTGTGAGAAATTAGCTCCTCTAGTAATTTCAACAGCTCCACGTTGCTTTTATTAAAAACATCTTAATTGGAAACTAAAATGTGTATTACTAGTCTGCAATTTTATATCTCAGTCAATGCGTCCACATCTACGAACCACCATCAAAACAAATATAAGTAACGCTTTTAACTAATTAATAATCAAGTGGCTTTAAAGCCCTTTATGAGAATTTCACAGATATTAAGTTCTGTGCAAGCTTTGTTCAGCTCCACATGGCGGTTAAAATCCAACATTTAATCCAATTGAAAGTTTTCGCTAAGCTGCCATCACGCAGCCCGCTGTTTACTTTCAACAAAACTTTCAAGGTTGTTGACTTCAGGGACAGAGAGAGAAAAAAAAAAGAGAGAGACAAAAACCCCTGTTCTGACACCGACAACGCTCCATCTCTGTTAATGAAATCGCTGAGTCCTGTCCAAGTAGCTGCTGTACCTGGAGAGAGGCCATGAACATCACTTTTCTCTCTGTCGCTCTAACTCTCCTCTCATTCTCTTTTCTTTACTGTTACCTCTGCTCTCTGTCATCCCTCGCTCTCTTTTTCATCTCTCTAAAGGTCCAACTGATTGCACTTCTTACTGAGACTGTGCCAGAGACCTGCTTTTTTTTTTTTTTGTAGCTGTAGTTTGTAATGTTATTGAATTGAACTATACATTATGGTGCATCTTTCTCATTTGCTGTTTCTGTGTTCTACTCGTGCATGTCCTCACACACCTCCACCTTACCCTGCATTAATTAGTTTTTTTTTGACTCGTTGGGGACACATAAAGTCGTATACACAAAATGTAAATATTTTTACCTTTACCTGTGTTAGCAAACACTTGCGTGTTCACACAACCTGCATGCAAAGAGCAACATGAACTTTTATTTGGAGTCGTATTTCTGCCACACGTCAGGCTCTATTTACTTCATTTACTTCCACAAACTCCAACGGCATCAGACACATGCAGAGGAAAACACAATGAGCCAATGTGGTATCTCTGTTGATGCCTCAACCCTGACATGCAGTTACATTTTTGAGGACTATGGCCGTAGCCCCTTAACACAACTGCTGCAGGAAACAACGCTGAAGAGAGCAGCAGCTTTATTGTTGGAAACCTCATTGAATGACGTCGGATTGGATTGGATTTTAATTTATCAAATCAACTGGACTGGGAGATTTTGACAATGCGGATTCAGATTCTGTGGCTGGCTCTCCTCCAAACCTTTTTTTTCTTTTTGTTTTAATCTGTTTTTGGCCTTACTACTGAAACACGCATTGCCTATGACAGAAATAGCCTAAACTCAGAAATTGTTCCACAAATAGTGATACTTTAGAATAATAACTAACCATAAGTATTTATTACAGTAAACTGAAAATCATTAGAGTAGAGTATACAGGAGTCCATATGTTTTAAATATATTTAAATATGTATTCCAATGATTTAACAAATCAATCAAATAACACCTTGTATCAGTCTTGCTCTACTGCTTATACCGTTCTCTTCTCTCTTTACTCTGTCTCTCTCTCCTTCCAACTTCTTAACTCAATCTCACAACTTTTCTTGCTCCTCCTGCTCTCTCTACCCACCCTCCCTCCCTCCCCCTCCTCCTCCGGCTGCTGCTGCTGGATGCGTTCACTAATGGCATGCCGGCATCATCGTCCTTGGGAGCCTTTTATTCCAGTAAGCCTTTTCATTTCATTAGGCCTGAATTTATAGTGACACACACACACACACACACCCAAATGTACATACACCCACACACTCACACCCACACGCACAGGATATATTTATAGAGGGAGATGGCACCGTAAAAGTGTCCGTCAGTTTCCAGGGGGAAGCCTAATGTCTGTGACACCACTCTTAATTATGCAAGCAGGAGGGCTGGGGAAGACTATCAATGTGACACACACAAACAAACAAACAAACAAACAAACAAACAAACACACACACACACACACACACACACACACACACACACACAGGCAAACACACAGACACACACACACGCAAACACACACACACACGCACACACGCAAACACACACACACACACACACACAGTGTGCGTATGTATACTGTGTGACAGAGAGTCTATGTACAGAATGTGTTTGACTAAAATTTGGGAATGTGTACCCCAGTGCAAGTTAATGTGTTTGTGCGTGCGTGTAAATGAAGTAGGCCTGTCCATACAGATTATCTCTTCTCACGCACACATGTGCACACACGCAGACACACACGCTAGAGCATTTAGGGCCAGCAGCCTGTGGGTTTAATCATGATGTGGGCTCAACTGGACTGGACAGTTGCTGCTTCAGCTACTCGCCAACAGTGTTTTAGGTTGTTGCACCATGATAACGCCCCTTTCAGCAGAGCTCTTCTATATTTTAGTTCAATCTAATGAGGTGAGTTCTCTGCCTTCAAAACAAGATCATCCTCAAAATGAAGGATCCCTAACTACCAAGGTCTAACATATTACCCTGCTGGAGCTCTGGATGAGCTGCTCGCTGTAGAAAATGTTTTTTGTCAACACAGCTTTAGGGTTGATTACTTTTTTTTTTTTTTGCTTTTTATCAAATACAGATGCAAATGTGACTTTAGAAATGACACTATTTGGCCTCAGGAAGCACCAAAAATACATGTCAACTGAATATTTTATATTAAGCATCTTATCTCCCCACACTGCAGCTGCAAAATGACAAAATTTCAAGCTCAACTGCAGCTATCCTTGCTCAGCGAATTTGCCTCCAACACCATCCATGTGTACACACTACACTGAACTTTCCACTATTTTGAGTTTCTTGAAAACAGTTTCACCCCTCTGAGGGTTTCTGCATCATTATTCTGTACAGTCTGATATAGCTAGAGCAGTGACTGGTCCGTACACTGCTTGCTACTGGGCAGCATATTATATTCTCAGTTATCTGACGAGAACCCCCCACCCAGAATTTAGCAGAAATGGAATATGATATTAATAGGTGTTTTCATTTGTGTACAATCACCTGAAAATAAATCTAAAACTATGTTTTGGGTGAGTTTCACGGCCACCTTAGTTTCTCCTACATGCTTGGAAAGGGAAGGTGAGGCAAGGGGGTTGCAATCTGCAACTTCACCGCTAGATGCCACTAAATCCTACACACTGGTCTTTAAGCAGTTTTCATTGTAGCCAATGTCTAAAACGTTTTTGTGTGATACTTGGGAAAAACACCGACTGGTAAATGTTTTCCAAGGCTATTTGACAGGAAATGTAACTGACATTATGAGTTATGAGGAAATTAATTACAATGAATGAATACGTAAATAGAAAAGTAAATTAAATAAATCTAAATAAAACCTGTGATGTGAGGAATAATGAGATTTATTAAAAACAGCTGCTGATAATTCAAGCTTCTGTGTTCTTGTATCTCAATTTATGATCCGTTTAGTGAGCAGAAAGAGAGACACTCACCTCAATGACACGTGAATCAAAGTCCTTATAGATTTCTGTGGAGAGAGGAGTAAAGAGAGGAAGATGCTTAGATTTAAAAAGAAAAGAAAAGCTTTCACACAGACACATTTGGGCAGAGGCATGCGCACACACACACACACACTTTAAACAGATTAAACCAGGCTCCTGCTAGTGTAACAAATACCCAGAAGCCCTTGCAGCAATGTAACGAGTTGACACTTTTCATTGTCAGTGACCTCTGAAGGATGTTACTCTCCCAACAGCAGCCTGTTCACTTCTAAGCAATTAACAACAAACAAAGGAGAGCTGACTCAAAGGCTCAGAGCAGAAAACAAACACACACGCACACACAGCTCTCAACTGGGACATTAGCTCACCATCTGTAAGAAACTAAACCCGACCGGAGACGAGCAACCTAGTTACAGCTCTCTGAACATCACATTCACCAGGCCTACTGTGTATTTATGTGTGAGTGAGAGCGACAGTGTGTGTGTGTGTGTGTGTGTGTTGAAGGAAGTGTTTGTACATGTAGGAGAGAGAGCGCTAGTGTATTTCACGGTGTGAGAGCTTGTTAGCACAACAACAAGAGAAAGGAAATATCAAGAGGAAATAAAAGAAAAAGACACAGCAAGAGGGGGGAGGAAGAAGCAAGAAAATCTGCTTTGCAACGACGGAGTCTCGTTCTTCATCAAACAGAAGTTTGAGGTAAGAGGGCTAAACTCAATTCTGACAGCAAAGGCCAAGGCTGGGAACAGGAGGCTAGCAGCTTCAGTGAATCAGGTGAATGTGAACCTGCTGTGTTCCTCTGGGTTTGTAATGAAGTGTTGATTAGGCTGCAGATGCACCTTCAGAGACTGTACACAACATTACATTCAACCTTCAACCTAAAGTCCTAATGTAAACCCTCCTGCTCCACAAGGAAGAAACTGATGATCTTGGGTCTTCATCTTCTGAATACTACTCAAACTTGACCATTTATATGGCTACACTAAAAGCTCAAAGAATTAATTAGTGGGTCTTTATTGTCTCCGAAAGGTTATTTGTTGTACAGCTGGCAGTCAATTAAAAAACTAAAATCTTAAACATAAAAACAGGAAGAAGACAAGATATAATGGCATGTAATAGAAGGAAAACACACGTGTAACTAACGGTATTAATAATGGCTGTATTCTATTTAGGTTTGCCAGGGACCAAGTGTTGTGCATTCAGCTAAATGGAGTGGAATCATTATTATTACTGTTATTAAAATTATAAAATATATTTAGTGTATACTTAAATAAATATGAACTGATTTCTAAACTGTGTGAATACACAGACAATATTCCAGTTGGGAAACAACCAGGAAACAAGAAGTAGCTTTATTTTGGTCTTGAGTTGCTGCTGCCTTTATTCAGTGACAAACTGTAACCTACACTGTACATTTACTGGATGATTGACAACTTCACTGCTCTCTTTCCCTCTGTACTGCTCGCTCTTTCTCTCCGTTTCTCTCACTACGCACACAAAAAGAAGCTGCTACTCTTATAACATATGAAGGAATGGTGTTCTAGATACGTCTGTACTTCATCAACTGACCATGGCGTGCCTTTGCTGTCTGCCATTTTTGAAGGAATAAATAAAATCGTGGTCGTCATTGATAGTAGCTTGACTGTTTTAAAATGATGGGCTTGTGCAGGATGTCCCGTGTTGCTAGACAATAAGTAGTCTACAGTGTTTAAGTATCAGCTCAGCTCACTTTGAAGCTCAAATGAGCTGATAAAAAAAGTACAAGGTACTGTACATAAAGGAAAACCAAAAACAAGAGAGTAGTCGAGTCGAGCCGTACCATATGGTGAAAAAGTGGCTTAATTTATAACGTGTCCTTTTCTGTATGCTGTACGTAACAGAGTGAAAATAAGCCGCTCAGAGCAGTGCCTATTCCCAGTTTTTATTCTGAAAGCCAGATGCATATTCCAGAAGCATTACTTCAAAATGTCCCTGAAAACCACATACTCAGTTTAGAAAAATCTGTTCACACAATTTATTAATGTATTCGCTTGGTTTACCAATCCATCCACAGCTAATATTTTTTCTACCATATGACCCCCGGGCTATACACAGATTTCCGCTATCATGGGTCAAAATGTTTGTTCAGACTTTTCCTTACTTCGTCTCTGCCTGCAGCTTAATTAATCTGAATGGTTAGATAGTTTAACAGTTCTTGGCAATAAATACAGAATATCAAAATACAATTGTAGTGAATGGCTCGTTAATGAACACCGTCTACAGACATGTAAGCAGCTCTGTAAGGCTGTACTTGAACTAAATGCTCGTACCACCTTGCTAACATGCTCATAATAATGATGCTAGTATGTTGATGTGTAGCAGGTATAATGTTTACCATGTTCACGGAGTTGTTTTAGCGAAACATTTGCTCATTAGAACTAAACTAAAGTACAGATCAGGCTGATGGGGTGTTGAAATTGTACTTTATGATGGAAATTTCATAGAAATCCATCCAATAGCTGTGAAGATCAGATTTCAGTCTGGACCAAGGTGGTGGACTGACCAACCGACTGACCACCTTTGTCATCCTTAGAGCCATATTTTAGAGGAACAGCATGGTCATTTAAGTCCAAGAACGGAGAAGGAAAAAGACAAGAGGGTGTGGGAGGAAAGAGATGAATAGAGGAGGCTGTGGAGAGGAGAATGGAGGATAGAACAAATAGCAAAAAATTAATTGTGAGACGGTGAGAGAAAGGCCGAGTGTAAAAGTGAAAGGAAATGGACAGAACTACAGAAGAGACAGAAGGCGAGAGACACATAAAACAGGCCAGAGTCGAGGAAGGGGGGGAGAAAAAGGGGAGGCAGTAGAACAAGAGAGAGAATAAAAAGTGTGAGAAGGAATAGAGTTCTGGGAGAGAAAGTCTGCCAGAGAAAAGAAGGAAAAAAAGACACATAGAAACCCATACAGCAAGAAAAGGGGAGAAACAGAGAGAGAAATGCCTTTCTAAATTAGGAAACCATCCCACTTGACACTTGTCACATTCTCATCTTCATCAGTCCTAATGGACCACCATACTGGTCTGTCTCACACACAGCCTATACCCCAAATCACTCCTCTACTACCTTCATCCATCTCTTTTTTTTCCCATTATTACAGTCAACTACAGCTGGAAGGATGGAATATCTTGATCGGGATCTAAAATTCCAGTGTTACAAACACACCATATTTACATGTCTCTACCCTGAATGAGTGTTTACCTCCATTTGGTCCAGGGTCAGGGGGGCCCAGGCTGACGCCCCCCCACGAGTTTCCCGTCCATCCTCTTTCTCTCTTTACCCTCGTCCTCTTCTTCTTTTCCCACTCATCCCTCTGGCGCACTGCAGACACAACCAACAAATTTGTCACTGAAGCCCTGAGAACTGACTTCAAAGAGCACAACATGATAAACATCAAAGGTGCCATTTGTCACTGTCAAATTAACTTTGCGATTCCTGTTAACAAATGAGATTACCGTGGAGACAAACTGGCAGCTTCTATCTCACACCGGTGGTGGTGGGTTTCTCAAAATTAAAGGCCCCCTGCAGAGTTGACCTCTCATAGTGCTAGGGAGCTGTTTTTATACGAGTGGGACCCGTTTTGTAAATTCCTGCCAATGACTTCACACTATTCTACTGATCAAGATATGCTGCAATGCACTAGCAAAGGCAGGAAAGAAGAAGACATTTCCTCTTCACTCATGACAGCAGTGATATAATTTAATCACAATTTGGGTATAATCAAATGAATGAGAGTGAATGTGTGTTCATACAGGTCTGTAGTGTTATGGTAGCAGTACGTGCACTGGCATGCGATTAATCATTTATGTTCATTTCGTATGTCTGCAGGTCCAGGAACTGTGTGTCTGTATATATGCAATGCAGTCTGCCTCTGTACCTGTTTCAGCCTGCAACACCTGCTGCTCAGTCTCCCCCCTACGTCCCTGGGACTGCAGATTCCCATTCTTTATCACCGGAATATTCAGCCCAGGCCACAGAAAACCGCCACGACCTGTGGGTTAAAGACACAGAACAAGGGTGAATATGAATAAGAAAGAAACGATCAGGGAAATAGAGAACATGAGAGAGGAAGACTTAAAGGGCTGATTCTGATTTAAACAACACAGCAAGAAATGAACAGAGATAGTACATAAACAAATAGGTTGATACTCTATCACAGATGCATTTGAGTTTAGGGTGTCTACAGGTTTCATTTAAGAGTTTAAAACTGCTTTCTGGAAATGACTTTTTGCCTAAATTGAGTCTCACAAGTCCAAGTTTACTGTACTAGTCTTAAAAACCTCAACTGCGAATGGACATAGATGAACTGGAAGCTAAAAGTGCAATATATGATTCATTTAATTCAAGTTCAATTACTTAAGACTTTTCCACCACCACAGACAGAGACGTAGGGAATCAAAAGAGTGATAAATTCGATACATTTAGTTAAAGTGGAAGCAAAGGAGAGAAGAGACGGGTTGACAAGACTGTGACATAGACACCAAGACTAAATGTAGACTGATAGTTCCTCTTAAAAGAAAAGTGAAAACAGGAAAAGGAGGACAGGCATGAGTGAATGAAGGGTAATTCCTCTCCATAGTAGAACGGTGTAATAAATAAATCAACATTAACAATTGAGTATTCTAGTGTGTTGCATGCATCAGCACAGCAGCACACAACTCAACAGAGAAGAAGGACCAGTTTTAGCACTTGTTACCACGAAAAATAATGACAATCACATTTTAAATTGTAAAAGGTATGAAAAAGTTCAATAGAAGAGATTTTCTAAGTCAAGACAAACATCTGCAGAGGCTAAAGGAAAGACAGACGGCTCACAGACACAAAATGTCAGAGACAGACACATAATGTCTCACCTTCACCGATGTTCTGTCCTCTGTTCAAGTCCGTCTTCTGTTTGCGTTTGGATCGCTTTCCTCTGCCCTTCCTGCCTCCAGCACCCGATTCTGCCAACACACCTTTCCACAACTCGTTAGCAGTCACTGTAAACACACACACACACACACGAAGAAACAAACATAACATCAATAAATCACAGTCATGTTATTCTAATTACTGTAGAGCTTCAACAATCAATCAAATAGTTAAAACCAAAAAAAAAGAAGAGAAACATTTTTTTCCTTGATTTTGTGTAAACCATTAAAAGTAATAAAGCATGCCAACATCTGATAGTTCCAGATTCTCAAATGTGTGAATTTGCAGCTTTTCTGGCCTCACGTTACAGTAAATGTATTTTTTTTGAGTTGAGCTTTGGATTTCTGGTTGGATAAAACAGGACCTGTAAAGATGTCACTTTGTTCTCTATGATACTGTCAATGTCGTTTTTCACCGAATAATTGACTAAAATAATCAATAGATAAATTGACAGGGAAAATAACTGACATAAATTACTTGAGACCAATGCCACATGACTGGCAGCAGCTTCTATACTGTAAATTACCATTGACTAGTTCTCTTAAGACCACTTCCTTTCTTCCCTGACTGAAAAGCCAAAATGCTGCCAACAGTGCAGATTTACAACTTGACAGTGTGTCCTCATTTTTCACCTGAATCCATTTTCTCACCTGCTGCACCTTCACAGCTGTGAGTTTAGCTCCACTCTACAATTGAAGAAGACTATGAATGTAATTTATCAGGAGTAATGCAGCTGCATTTAAGCGACACGCTAAAGCCAGCTGTTCTGAGGATGTATGGACTCTGGGGGCTCTAACGGCCAGGAATAAAGACGTCCGACAGGTGACATATGGGATTTCCTAGGGACACTAATTAAAATACAATAAACTCTTAATGTTTGCAAAAACCTGGCACCTAAAGTGGATATACAGTAGAGCCAGTTAGGGACCTGCAGTATATCCACAGATTTAGGACCCATCGGAAAACGCTTCACACAGTGAAAAAACTGGACGATAACAGTACACAGTCAGAATAAATATTATATGTAAGACTTCTTGGAGAAATACGAACCCAGATACTGAGTCACTGAGTGTTTGAGAGAAAGAGAGGATGTATGACAGCTCCTTATACGGACCTTTAAAAGACTGCCATCAAACTGAAATGCTGTCCAAACAAGCTCTGCTAACATGAACCTGCATCTGCTGACGGGAAAATCAACTCCAACATACAATACAGGGCCAAAAGAATGTGGACACCTTGACATTACAACCATGTGTGATTGCTGAACATCTTATCTCAAAACCATTATAAGCAACCCTAGACCAAAAGAACAAATAAGTACGAGGACGGAGGCGTCAGACATACTTTTGGCTACATAGTGTATTTATTATGGTCAGAAAAAGCAAGAGTGAACATTTAAAAAAGGAGAAGAGTTTGGTATGTCTGTTCTGGGCTACTGTAGAAGCCGGTTAAACGTGGCGGCCTCCACGGAAGGCGACCTGCATCATCAGTAGATGGGCTCATTTTAAAGTAGCGAAAAGACGACGCTAAGGACTCCTGGTAAACAATGCATTTCCCAAAATGTAGACATTTTTGTTGTAAGGTGCTGTCTCGTTGGATTAACTTGAAGCAATCCAAGTAACAACAACAACACCATTTTGTAGCCACAACAACTTGAAGCAATAAATGATCACTTACTATGTAAATCAAGCTTACAGGTGCTTTTATAAATCAAAATAAAATAAAATACACTTTGGGCTGTAGCTGACAAATTATGACGGAACTGTTCCAACGAGGGGTTTTTGTAAATAATCCTTTATGTGCTTACACTTGTTGAAGAAGCTGCCATGCCTGGTTTGCTGCCATGTTGTTGCAGGGTAGAGTGGAAGTGCAGGGTTTCTTTGGAAAGAGGCAGCTGAGGCTCTTCTCACCAACTGGGATGCCTGAACTGCTCCCCCTATGGTACGGAGCGGTGCTGCACCTGAAAAAGAAAGACGTCCACCAAAGGGAAGAGAATTGCATTACAACTGCATTATGTAGTGACATAACAACAAAGTTTAACATACAAAGACACAGCTATGAACAACACACACACAGAAAACACTAAACATTAGGAAGGACAATTAACTGAACTTAAAAATTATAAATGAAAGGGTTGTACTATTACATCCCTCAATTCGTCTACCCATTATCAAACTACAGAAGCAGAAAGCAGTGAGGAAAGTAAAGCCCGAAAGCCTTGTTACTGAAATAAAGGGGTATCCAGATTACATAAGCATGGTGTAAGTGTGCCGAATTAAAGAATATATTCAACCATTGCATAACCAAGTTGAAGTTATTTTATCAGGGCCGTCTACATTTACTAACAAGCAAGGCGACATTAAATTGAAACTATTTTGAATGAAGTTTGGTGTGGAGGGGAAATACAACCATAGCATTTCAAGGCTACTTTGGGGATAACTTCTATTTACCACAAACAAGAGCGAACTATTCATCACCAACACTAACATGTCCACAGTTTATGACATTATGTGCTTACATTATACCAACAGTTCAACGACCAGAGAGCACTGACACACGCGACGAACACGCAACCTGAAGTGACTGTTTGAGCCCTGCAGCAGCAGCAGTGTCTCACAGTGGCTCACTGCTAAACGTTCATAGAGTCCACATACTCCGACGGATACACTGAACGGGTTTACCGACGCTGCGGATGATAAGAAAGAAAAATAACTCACCTCCGATTGTGATGCGGAGGGCACAGGACATCCGAAGGGACGCCGCCATGTTGGAATTATGAAGGGTCCTTCAGAGGATGACAAGGCGTCTGAGCTATGCCTGTTGAATAATAGGAGTATTATCTAGGTCTTGTGTTTTCTTTTTTTTTATGATGTCGGGTATTATTTTTTTTATTATTGTTAGTAGTTGTAGTAGTACCAAAAAAATATTATATGGTATAAAATATCATATAATATAAAATTATATGATAAAATAGATATAAACTAAACGTTCTGAGCATGTCTCTAAAAAGTAATAAGTTCAACAACATAAAATAAAATTATAGAGTTCATAGCAACATAAAAACTTAAAATGGCACACATATACAGAAATGTTTTATTTTGTAAAAAAAAAAACTAAATTCAATGGATGAATTTTTTGAATAAACAGAATCTGTGATGTCAATTTTATGGTGAAGCCCTTTGATCTGGTGAGTATAAAGAAGAAACTAGAATAGAATAGATGAGTAAAAACACCTTTGAGTCCTGACCTTCTTCCTATGCTTATTTTCTCATATCACCCCCCATCTTCATTCATTTTCTCTTCCTCAATCTCATTTCCTGTTAAACAACACATAATATTACCTCCTGTTCCTTAAAGCTGTTGGCACTATCTTATATGGATGAGGATCAATGACACACACACACACACACACACACACACACACACACACACACACACACACACACACATCTTTTCACCTCTGTATTTCTGCTGCATTTACTGTTTCAGTTTGACTCTATTGGTTAGATTTGATTATACTAATTTATCAACAACCATTTTTTAAACAGTTTGTAAGCATGATGAGTTGCATCATTTGTATGAAACACATTGTGAATAATTTCCACATGAATGATATGTTTGTGTCTTTCCGATGAGCTCTCAGTTCAGAGAGAAGAAAAATCAGTGGAAAAACAAATTACGGATATTTTTCCAGGAGGCTGTCTGTTGATTGGCTGCGTATATAAAACCCTGCAGAGCCTTGCTCTTCCCCATTTCTTCTGATATTAATTATCACATCAAGACGAGAGGAAACAAGATGATTATAATGTGGAGAAGCTGGGGAGAAGAGGCAGGAGAAAGGTGAAGTACTGTAGATAAGTGAAAAGATGGAAGAGAGACAGGAAGAAGGTATGAAACAGTGAATGGAGAGGAACTAAATACTGTTTATAGATGGAAATACAATTGAAGAAGAAGTGTCAGTCAACCACACAGCATGAATTGCCTTGGAAAAATATTGAAGCTTGAGTGACAACTGAAAATAAGCAGTTTAGCATCTAAGTGCAAAGAGCAGTAAATGTGCATATAGAATAATCGCTAATATATGTGAAGTATGAACAGTATGTTGACATTATTAACAGTGTGACATGAATATGCTTAGAAAAATACAGTATGAATAAAAAGATAGATACCAGATGCAGGTATAAGTACAAGTAATGGCAGAAGTGAAACGTTAACAAGCTGTGGGTCCCTGCTGACTACCTGTTTCTCTCGTCTTTTGTGTATTAAAAAAATATTATTTTTGATCAGTAGAGGACTTGATAAAAACACAATTTCATTTAGGAAAATACATTATGTAAGCACAATGTGAACTAAAACACTAAGGCTATTAAAACTAGATTTTAAAATCCCCCTGATGTTAAAAAAAATCTCTTCTCCCTCTTGGTCCTACAGTTGGATGTCTGAGCTTCACTGTGCAGAATCATTTATGTGAAGAGTTTGACAGTAGAAGGATGTTTTCCCATTCATCTGCTGAAAGTGGAAAGTTTCTCTGTTGCTCGGTGAAAACTTGAAGCTGGCAGTGCACGTACACTGAGAATGAAAAAAAAAACAAACACACCAAATCAGACGCATCATTTGTATGTACTGACACATGTCTGGAGGGGATCTTTAACAAAGTTCCCCTCTGCAAGATGGTTCGTCAAGATTAGATTAGGTAACAATACAGATGTTCCCTTCAGTGTTGTAATTAAGTGGTGCCACCACTTCCTCGGGGTCTGGGGCTTTGAGGGAGCTGCTTTGACCGGGTGGTAATCCAAACTTTTATGTACAGTTTAAGACCAAAGCTAACCATTCATTTATTCTCTTTGAATGTATCTTACTTTATTTCTATGGTATTTGTGTGTAAATAATCAACAGCTTTGTGTGCATCTAAAAAGAGAAACAGTGAGCGGTGACACTTGATAATACATACAAACATGTCATTTGTATGATTGTATGTTCACATTTGTATTCGGTGAGTGCCCACACAGTGCGAAACACAAACACAGCTGTCTCTGAGCATGTGCAGCAGGCCACCAATCAGCACCTCTACCCTTTGGACATGATTGCCTGAGTGACTGGTGATTATCCACTGTATGCATCTCAATTTCACCTTATTCAAGATAATTTCCTCAATATTACAGCTCTTTTTCCCAATACAGTGGAGATCTGTAATCAAAGACCTGCTGAAGAAAGAAAGAACAGCCGCCCAGCTGTGCGACAGCAGGAGGTGGGAGTTGCTGCTGAAAGAATCAATGCCTCTCCTACAGTAACTTTTCTCTAAAATAATTGCCCCATAATGACAGCTTCATCCAGGGTTTTATGTAAAAGAGTGAGTCACTTTTCTCGGCTTTGTATGGTACCGAGCGGAGGAGTGAAGAGTGGGAAAATATTTTTTTGAGGTAAACAGTGCTGCTGGAGTTCAGTACTATTCAAGTCAAAGTAAGAGAAGTTTGTCTTGGAAATACAGAAGTGCAGCTCACTAAGAAAATGTTAGTGATGCAGATTGGTTTCTGCACTGTCTGAGTGGGCTGTTTCAAGCCAGAAGGGTCAGCTGTTTATGAGTTATTTTGGGCACCCAGGATCCTGGATGTAAAAGTTAATTTAGTACAATGTTAGGTGACTGGTAGTTGGATCGATTCCAAGGCTGGTATGGACATGAATCAAGTGCAGAAGATTAGCAACTGCATTAGACAATATCTTGTTCTTTGATAAAAAGTCTGAGATACAAACTTGTCCAAGTCTATACTTATGCTAGCAGCTCTGTGAGGCAGATCATTAGAGGTGTGGAAATCTCTCGATTCTAAGATGCACTACAGTGCAGACTTAGATTGTGCATAGATGCAGTGAAAAACATAATCGGGAGTTTGCAGCCCACACAAAATTATAGCTGATGATTGTTGATGTTCCAGCCTCAGCTGGACAATAAATCTTTAACGTGACATTGTTACTTTGCATCGTCGCTCTTGATGAAAAACTATAAACACAATATAGAAATTTGAAAATAACTGTAGAAACCTTATAAGGATGTGTTATGGATGCATTTGCCAACCATGGGGCAGTGTTTTGTTCCCAGTTACAACCACAGTTTACCTACATAAACCTATAGGTATATGTGAATTTACCCAGAAAATAGTTTTTGTGTTGTGGTATATTGAAATTGATCATTAAAGGCCCTGCACACCTGCACAGGTGTTTTCAATTATTCTGGCAAATTAGAGCTCTGGGTTCAAGTTGGACGGAGCTAGCTGCCTTAACAGGAAAGAAAACAAGAAAACTAACAGGAGAGAGAATGAGCAATTTGTACATGCCCACACAGTCCTGAGAACTGGCCTAATCAAGTAAAAACACCATGTGGGGGAACCATCGGTGTGCATGGGCTTTTAAAGCAGTGTTAAAAAAAAATACTTTCAGAACAAACAGCTCCTGATACATGATTGTACATCTGTTTATGTTAATTCCCCCCAATTAAGGAGACAAGTTGTTTTTTTTAATGCTGTTTTATTGTTACCACAAAAAGAACTGTCCCAAAATGAGCAGTTTAAATCACACTCAGACAAAAATAGAGAAAAGTCCTGCTGTGGTAAGGTACCAGTTAGACATATAAGGCCTAGAATGACTGATGTTACATCTTGTTATATTCACACTCTCATATTCTATACTTGACCTCCACATTTTTTCATCAAAGACTGAAATCTCTTGGCTTGAAATAAGACCTCCAATCACCTATACCTTCTGAATCATAATCTCTCTCTCTCCTCTTTACACTCCACTGCACTCTTATCTGGAATTTAAACATCCCGTCCACCTCTCTCCTCAGCTCTTATTGCTTTTCTCACAAGACCATTCTTCTCCAGATTAGATGATTTGGTCTGTCGTCTTTGAACTGCAACTCTGAGCCTTCAGTGCCTTGATTGTTTACTGTTTACTGTTTTACTGGTATTTGCACTTTTGTACTCTTTGGAGGCTGCTCTGTATACAGCACTTCTCTGTGAATATTTGTGCATTTCAGGTAGTGCAGATTAAGTCTAAATCATAATCCTTCTGGCCGAAGTATTTACATTAAATGTTTACTTCTGTTAACTGAAAAGATTTTGTTGTCTCGCACCTTCATGTGATATTTTTTCTATATTTTTGGGAGCTTGATTACAACAAGATGGGATATATAAGTAACTACTTTTTTGCTAGTATAAATTCCAAACACTAGTTGGTATGCCCTCCTCCTCCTTTTTTCCTATATGTTGTTCACATGCAGTTTGCAATTAGCAAAAAAAGGGTTTGGGGTTAAAATATCAGTCACAATATTCATTATAAACATATCTGCGAAATGTTTAGTGACGTTCTATTCAGCTATTCCCTCAACTAAAATCACTTGTTTGTGTTATGGAAAGGTTAATGTGGTAATTGTTCAAGTTAACTAAGGCAATGTTCACACTGCAACCTTAGTGCTCAATTCGGATTTATTGCTTAGAGTTGATTTCTTTTTGTTTGGCCATTCACATTATTTTTTCAATGTGGTCCATGTCAGATTCCAGTGTGTACAGGTCATGGTCAAAAATCAGACCTGGACTGCATATGAAAGTGGTCTGAATCAGACTTGAAAAGATTAGATTCAATATTATTTGTGCATGTCATTTCAAAATCAGATCTGAGTCGTCACATATGAGCAAAAAAAATCTAAATTGGGACACTGCCAGCAGTGTGAATGCAGCCTAAGAGTCTGCAGCCATGCTAGTTCTGTGAGTCTGTACTTATACCTCATTAGCCACTGCTGTTCATTACAAGGATGTGTCAAAGCAGCCGCCATATTGGTAGAGGCACTCCTGATACATGCACATCTATCAGAGCAGGAGGTCTATCCACAATTAGAATCATCAACCTGCTGAATTTTTAACAGATTTTCCAGCAGTTTGGTTTGTTACAAATGCTACATGTATTTACGATGCTGAATACCGGGTTACATAAAAAATGTGGGTTTTCATTCCAAAATACTGTATCTTTTGTAAATAGTATAAATATATATATAATATTTAAGATAATATTTAAGATGAGGTACTGTCTAAGTATAAAAATAAATACAAAACAATAAAAATACAAGGAGCAACAAAGTTACTTTTGTAGCTACAATTCAGTCACATTCAGGTGCATCTAAGCCTAAATGCTATTTTCTTTCTTTACCTGACATAAATTAGCGTGTATGGTCTCAGGACAGTGACAAACAGCTTTATGTTAGTTTAAAAGAAAAGAGGATCGCAAATTTAACATGTTCATAACAGTAAAATAACCTGTTAAATGTTATTCCCTTTTGCTTGGTTTTGGTGTTTCTTTCATTAGAACATTCAAAAGCAATGTCATCCAATAGTTGTTGAGATCTTCCAGTCAGGACACACGCTGCCAAGTACAGACTAAAGACGATATGCTGTTGGCTCAGTTTGGGATGAATATGTTCACATTTAATGGTAGGCTACCACAAAATATTAATTTGGAAACAGCAATCGCTGGTAGGCTATTGGCCTTAACAACCTAGTTCAGTCCTACACACCCACACACACACACACACACACACACACACACACACACACACAAGAGAAGGACAGAGACACAGAAAGAGAGACAGAGAGAAGAAATCCCCCAATCATCTGTCTTCTCCAGGTGGCTTTAGAGATTAAAGGTACACATCTATCACACTACCTGCCAAGGACTCTCTCCTCCTCTCCCTTTCTAGGCAGGGAATCAGGAGTGTGTGTGTAAGTGTGTGTGTGTGTGTGTGTGTGTGTGTGTGTGTGTGTGTGTGTGTCTGTGTCTGTGTGTGTGTGTGTGTGAGAGAGAGAGAGAGAGAGAGAGAGAGAGAGAGAGAAAGAAAGAAATAGTAAGTGTCTAAGTAAGCTTTATCTATAATCCCCCGTTAAAACCACACAGGAAGTAAGACACAACAAAGCTACTGATCAGAGCGAAAACTACAGAATTTCAATGATAGCAAAACAGTAAAGAACAAATGGGAGCAACACAGCCACACTTCATATGACAATCAATTCAAATAGTTTTAAAAAGCTTTTTAAAATGAAGTACCACCTCAGTTGACCTGAGGAGGAGGCTGTTCCATAATACTGGAGCTAAAACTGTAAAAGCACAGCTTTATTTATTTAGAGCTTTGACCACAGAACATTTAACAGCTGTTGGTCAGCAGATCTGAGTGCCGGTGTTGTATATGGAGTTTAAAGATCAGAAATATATGGGAGTGAGTGGGAGAGATGTGGGAACAAGTGACAGAGATGGTATGTTTAATAAAAAGAAGACACAGATACATCCTCTGACACAAAAAAAACATGGGTCGTACTGTGACATCTTCCTCCTCAGATTTTCCCTGGATGGACTGTTTTAGTTTTGTTTTAGTTAAATTGCATTTCTTGGAGCGTTTTTGTGTTGTTTTGGTTTGACAGCCTGCAATTTCACCACTGTCAAAAAGCCTTTTCCTGCAGCAGACATCCATTTTATCAAATAAAAGCTCTGAAAAACCCACTGTTCACTACCTGCCCAGCATCAAACTGCACAGACACAAAGTTAGCAGCTAGAGATGGAGATGCATAGATATCTTCTCTGGGAGCCGTCGGAGACTAAAATCAAACTAAAAGCAGTGGACATTTACATTTTTACACTACATTTATCAGGTAATCAAAAACACAACAAATGAATGTTAATGTTGTTCCATGTCAACTGAATGTCTAAACAGGCAACTGTGAGGTCATACATTACCCAGAACTTCATAAGTTGTCTAACTTTCTACTTCTTTTTTTAAATAGCCCAACATAAATCCAACTTTCCTTGTGTGGAAAAACTGAGCAAATGGCCAGTTTGCCCCCAAAAAATGTAATCGCCTCACTACTGCACTTTTTTCAAACAGACCATAAATGTAAAATGCATTTTTTGTGTGGGAATGGAAAGAAGAAATGGGAAAGACTTCTTAAACATTTTTAAAACAACAGCTTGTGTTTTATAGCAATCACATACAACAATTGCTTCAATGTCAGTAATTAAATCATATATTCAAATATTTCCTCATAATTATAATAATTATAATAATCACTTTATCAATGACTGAAACTGTAAATGTGTTTACTGGTACCCTGTACTTCCAAAGCACCTTGAATTGAACTGAAACCATGTAGTGACACACCAGCAGAATGAGCAAAAGCACGAGGCGAGAGAGGCAGATTGTTAGAGGGAGTTGAAGGCTTCTCCCAGTGGAGTTGTCTTTAGGTCATCTAAACCTGACGTGGATCGATAACTGCTGTCCCCCCTCTGACACCTCCTCTTCCTCTCCTCCTCTTCACTCCTCAAACAGACAGGATGGGACAGGAGGCGAGGGGAGGTGACACCACACCTAGATTTAACTGTACGAACAAATAATTGTCACCAAATCCTTCCTGGCTTTGTTTTAGTCTCCTTGTTTCAGCAGATATATTTATCCAGCAGGGCTCCTGACACACTTAAAAAAATGAACATGGTGTCACTTTATGTTAATTATTTGTTTTCACTTTATTTAAAATACATGTATTTGTTAGGTTAAAATATATTTTTCTAATAAAGTCAATGTAATTATGTATCTCATTATCTGTACAAAATATGAATGTGTTGTTTAATCACAAAAAAATTAAGTTAGGTGAATTAGGATTGAAATATTGCTAACATCCAGAAGGTGGCAGTAACGCAACGCCAGATGCCGTAAAAACCTAAACGAAGAAGATTAAACTACGTTACACTACGCATTGCCACTTAACGTCTAAGGACTTAATTTTGGCGGAAAACGTGCTCTTGGTCTTCCTTTTCTGTGTTGGACGAGGTAGGAGAATATTTATTTTCATTCTCATATATTTTGTTATAGTTTTATATTAAGTATGATTGTAATTTATATTTGTGATACATCTAATATATGTTTGTGCTTCTGTAACAGTCAGAGAGACATTGTAACTTAGCTAGCTAACTTAACATTAACTGTTAGCTGCATATGGGTCTGCTTTTATCCCGCCAGTCCAAGAACACGTTATCACCGTGAAACTAACTTAGACCAGTCGGTATGTAACTATCGTTATATAACTTTATATTCAGTATATTGACGTTTAGTTATGTCACTCTCCGCGGGCAATGCTGTTTCCAACGAACTGCGTTGTCATGGTGACCACAGAGATAGCTCTGTTTTATATATCTGGGTTCAGTTTAACGGTACTTTGAGATATCAGGCTTATTTTACAGGAAGGCAACCGATCCCTGTCTGTCGTTTCAGAGCTATTGAAGGTACTGCTAATACAACCCATCGTCTTCCTGCTGCTGCTTCACATTAAAAGCTTTTCCATTGGCGAACTAGCGGGAGGATTTTATTGTGAAGCAGGTACAGGAAATGCTTAGGTAACTTAGGTGTTTGCATGTGAGTAAAAACAGGTCGGTTAGCGGACCGTCAGTGTAACGTTAAAGGACAATTCCGGCGCAAAATGAACCTGGGGTTAATAACACGTGTACCGAGTTCGTCCGTTCTCTGCGATATGTTTTCCTGCTAATCGAACATGACCAGTTTTAGCAACAACCGCTAATTACCTTATAACGCTAGTCAACGGGGCACAGAGTAACGTGAAAAGAAATCGCTATTTCTATACCACTAACAAGGCTCAAAATAGCACCACGGTAGCATAACGAGGGCCCCTACTTGTAAACCGAAGCATTGAGAACTTTGTAAGTGTACAGACAGTTTATTAAAAAGATTGTTTAGAACAACAGTAGCGTTTACGTATACAGTTGTCGGAAGAAAGCACTGAGCGCGTAAGAGAAGCACTGAATGCAACAGAGACTAGTGCTTCCACAGGATACACACTAAAGAGTGTGTGTGTGTGTGTAAGATGTTTACACTTATTGCACTTTTCTTATACCTCAAGTTGCCTTTTGGGACATACATGCATACATACGTACATATCATACTTGCCTGTTGAGAGGAGTTTATTTCAGCCTCATATAAAATCAGCAATAATGATAATAACAATAATAAAGCAAACAGAGCTCTGGTATCGGAATAGTATCGGTATCAGCAAATTCTAAAAAAATATCGGGATCGGATCGGAAGTGAAAAAATGTGGATCGGTGCATCCCTACTCGCATTATGAGAATCTACAGTGTTAGCCTTTGCACTAAGTAGCTACCCTGCTGCTGCTAAAACCTCACAGTTTCCAGAGCTTCTTTTTTTAACATTTAAAGCTGCACTCATCTATATATATTAATATATATTAACAACGGATCAAATAATTATATTTAATGTGAAAGGGGTCGCCAGAAGTGATGAAGTTTTAGTGTCTTTTAGCTAATTTTGCTTTTGGTTCATTCTACTCTCACCACTAGCTAGTCCACTCTAATCAACACAGTTTCCAGCTTAAGCATGTAGCTACTAAACAGCCACATATCCTGCACGAGTTGTCAGAAACCAAAACAGAGCAAAAAGCAGGGTGAATATCAGCCAGAAACACAACTCAAAATAAATGCTTATTTTACTCTGTGGAGATATATGTGTATTTAAGACTAACTGAAATTGCGCTCCATTGCTGATAGTAGTACATGAGACAAATCACCTGGGGAAAATTCAGGTTCCTCTGGCTCCTCCTACACGCCGGGACCCAAAACAATCTATCCTCAAGCCACCAGAGCATCGGTATCTGACGACCTGGGAATAAGAATCTTTAGGAGCACTAGGGTGAGCCAGAGGAACCTGAATTTTTCAAAGATAATTTGCATCAGAAATGGCTTTTTTCAGTTTTTCCAAAAGTTACCAATTGCGGGTTTAAACACACAGAAGAAGCAAGTGGCCCTGATGTTCACTTCAGTGCAGAAGCAAAGAGCAGTCCAGAGTCATTAGTTTTAATCTAGCTTTGGATGCACAATGGGCTGTAATTTGGTGACTTCCAACAGAGGTGATGTTTGCAGAAATTTAGAAAAGAAAGCCCAATTTTCGGCTTTTGAGGTAGCAGCAGTGAGGACAATAGAGATGTGGAGTTGTGAGTGTGAAGACAGCGGTTTATTTCACTTTCGATTTTTTTTGTGAATTATGAAATTACCTTAGTTGTGTTTGTGCTTTTTCGCCCTTTGTGTGTCTACCATTTTATTCTCCCTTGCTTTTGTCATTCCTTTGCTAGCCATTTTGGATTTTTTACAAAGCACTGATGATGATTGCAATAATTGCTGTTAAAATGGATCCATCTCTTTCCCATTTAACATCTAATTTTCCCTCTTTCTTACCTTCATAGTTTAACAGCAAAAAGGGTTCAAAACTTCTTACACGGATCATAAATTATGCAGCCACTTCAGTGTTCGATGAAACATTTACCACGTGAGACATTATGTAACACTAATTGTTGTTGAGGAGCAAAGGGGAAACAATAGTAATGTCTGTGAAAAGACAGAAAAAGATTAAAGATAGAAAAATGAGGAAATAAACAAGAAGGGGAATGGGAGAGGTAAAGTTGGAAAGAAAATAAGTAAGAGTGAGAGAAGGCATGTGAGAGAAAAGAGGACAACAAAAGAAGAAGAAAAGAAAGAAGAAAGAGAATATACTGAGTGGCGAGGGGGGAGACGGAGGCGCAAAAGATGATGAGAATGAAACAAGAAAAAGAAGAGAGAATATAACTGAGAACAGGAGCAAGTACAAGCAGGAGGGCAAGACAGAACAACAGTGGAAAATGAGAGGCAAGAAGGAGGTGAGTTAAAGAAGGAGGAGGGAGTGAAAAAGGAGTGGAAATGAGGAAAGGAAAAAGGAGTGATGGGGTTGAGATGGAAGATGAAAGGCAAAAAAGGAGGAGAAAGACTAAATATGGAAGAGGTGCTGTATGATGGCAAAACTAGACATTATAAGCAGCGCAAAATGTACAAAGCTGTGCCAGATTTCACTTTGGCCCCACCCTCAATATTTCACCTTCCGATTGTGTGTACATGTAAAACATATTGTGACAGAAATCTTCCCTCTGAGGTTTGCCTACTCAGACTTCTTCTATTTCTTCTTTACTCTCCATTTCTCACTACAGGAACTCGACATTGTAGACACTAAAACACCCCGAGAAAACTGTGGCTTTTAACTGAAGGCAAATTCAAAATCACTTGCAGCATTGAGGGGACAAGGTACCAGTATACTGCACAACCTTTCTTTCATCTGGTGATTAACTGTTATTATTAAGAATCAACATTTCAATTGTTGCTTCTCTTGGATGTTTGACCTTCATTATGAATGACGGAAGTGATTTAAGAAGCAGTGGCAGGTTCAGGCTGTTTTTTCACTCCTGTCCCATCCCACTCCCGTAAAATACTCCTGTCCTAATCCCAGAAGAAGGACTCCTGTCCTGTCCTGTCCTGTTTTTTCTGTGGGTCAGTCTCTATCATCATAAATCTTTTTCACTGTAGCCAACTGTCCAAATGTTGACAAAATTGCATCACATGCAGGTATCTCCTGCAGCTACAATGACACTTGATGTGTCATAAATGTACAACATGGTGTCAGTCCTTGAGAATAAAAGAAAAAAGGCTTTTTTTGCACCATCATTCAGCAATAGCAAGAGAAAAATGCATTGTAGAAAAAGTCCAGAGAAAATTGTCCACTCCCAAAAGTGTCAGAAAAGTCCTAAGGCATTTCAGCAAAACCAGTATATACTGCAACCAGTATACCCCAAAGCCTATCCCATATCAGATACCAGAAGGCTTTCGGGAAATGTAATGCTCATCACAAAACCACTCTACGAATGCAATAAACATCACTGTGTGAGATCTAACAGTGCAAGACGACTGGATGGATTTCCTCTTTAAGTAAATGGGGTGGATATTGTGGCGTGGTGACAGCAGGCTTGACAGACTATCTGATAAAGTTGTTATTTAGGAGGGAATCGGTACAGAGGTGGCGAAAAAAACATTACTTATGCCTGGAGGAGTAGTAGCTGAAAAGAATAAGAAAAAGATTCAATTCAATAGTACTTAGACATTTGGCTTGAGGGAAGGAGAGGAGAGAGGGATATGGAGAAAGAAAAAAGTGTGGGAGAATAAAGGCTCGTGTATGCTCGCCGTTCCCGACCTGTCGCACGACAATGTGACGTCAAAAATGACGTAGATCTCGCTGGCGCACCAGGATTTAGGCCCGGTCGTGCGACACTCTTTTTTTTTCCAGCTGAGCGCGCCAAAGCAGAAACAGGAAGATGGACGATCTGTACGATCCTTCAATGAAGGAACACAGAGATGCCCAGAGGTGCCAACATTCATGGCGAGAAACTGCCATAAATGTTGGAAAAGAGGAGGCCATATGCCCGAAAAGTTGGAAGAACCTCCGTAACCGATTTGGAAAAAAACCCCAAAAAACTACAAAGTCGGTAGCCTTTCCTCAGTAGCGACACCTCTGTTCAGGAGAAGACTGCAACTAGTGTCGCGACCACCACGCGCAAGTATAAATAGTTACGGCGCTCCTGTGATGTCACATTGTCGCGCGACAGGTTGGGAACGGCGAGCATACACAAGCCTTAAGGGAGAGTCGCAAAGGAAGAGAGCTGGAGAGAGACAAAAAACCATAGGAGAAAACTGAAGGAGCGGAAATGAAAAAATACAGTACAGTGGAAGCTGCGAGAAAGTACTCTGAAAGCCAGGAAGAGCTGTGTGTATGTGTGTGTGTGTGTGTGTGTGTGTGTGTGAGTGTGAGTGAGTAAGTGAGCACACTGGCCTGTATGTGTCTTTATTTGACATGAACAAAGGAGATGGGAAGAAAATGGGAAGAAAGCAGATGGTGCAATGAGTTTTAAAAAAAAAAATGTAAGTGGGGGGGGAAAAAAGGGGGGGGGGGGGGGGAGAGAGGGGGGAGGAGTTTTGGGACAGAAATGAATGAAAGCAAAATAATGAAGGAGGGATTGAGAGGACCTGAGGTTGGAGGAGAAAAAAGAGGGGATTGAGAAGAAAAGAAGGGAAATGGGAGGCTTGAAAAAAGGAAGGAATGGTAAATAAGGAGATAAATTAAGAAGTAAAAGACCAAAAGAATTAGGACGAGGAGAGAAAGCATTAAGGAGGAAACAAGGACATGGTAGGGGTTAGAGAGAAGGTGCGTGTGTGTGTGTGTGTGTGTGTGTGTGTGTGTGTGTGTGTGGGGTGTCAGGCAGCAGAAATGAGAGCTAATGAGACATAGAGAAAGAGAGAGAGAGAGAGAGGGTGAAAACACATGGACACCCACAGAGAACAAAAGTGAGATGAGAGAAGAAAGAGAATTACTAAGTCGCAACATTACCAAGATAAAAGTATGAAAGAGCAAGTAACCTATAGAGAAGGAGCAGAAGGGATAAGAAACACTGAAAGTAGTTATTTTGTCATGAATCATATTGTGTCCTACAGAAACCGCAAGTCAGTGGTTAAAAACCTTTTCTGACACCTTTTCTGTAGACAGTAGAATAGTGATAAACTGTACAATGAACCCCAAAACTACAGGAAGCTTGTGTAAAACGAGCCATTTGGACAAATTCTGAGCAAATAAATATTATTCATATATAATACAGTGTCTTTTTGCAATTTTTTAACAATCATACATACTTAATAGATTTATTTTTTTGACCAGTTCAGTGTTTTAGTCTTCCTGACGCCATTCTGCTATTGTTGTTTTTCTCTAATGCAGGACGAGGCTGTTTAGCAGAAAGTGAAGTCTCTGTGAATATAGATCTTCACCGCACACTTATTCTGTGACATGTTTTTAAGTTTAATATCTTATATCTTCTTCTTTTTCTTACAAGTGGTAACAAGCCAGTAAACAAAATGATAAGGACAACCAATGGGGGAAAAAAGTAAAATCAATAACTTAATTGGATTCAAAAGCAATCTTTGGGGCATTGTACTTGTGAGAGAAGTAAGATAGTTCGATCAATCATAAGCCTTTTTAGCTTGCTGACATTTAACCCTTTCTGAATAAATGAGCAATGCCTGCCTGTGAGATCTGACTGCAGTTATATTGGCACTAGCAAGGTAGAAAAAAGTAGTAGAAAGAAATGAAAAGAAGGGGAGAGAGAGGTTTAAAAACAGGGGAGAGTGAGACCTGTAATGTCCATAGATGTCCATCATACTGACATAAAGAATATTCCCATAATAGAATGAGCCGACAACATGAGTTTATTCTTCTGAGTATCTTTACTGTACAACAGTAACACTGACCAATGCTTCTGTATATGCAACCACTACTACTCCACTCGACATGTGCACTACACGTCAAGTTAACAAATCAACAGCACATATATATAAAACATTTACATGCTGAATGTTGATATTAAACAAGACCAAAGTGTGTGTGTGTGTGGGGGGGGGGGGACTTGACATTTAAGTAAAGTCAGCATTTAACCTCATTTGAGCCTCACCCCACTACCTTCCCTCTGGACATCTGTTCATTATCTCCTATTTGTCTTTCTCTGCCAACTTCTCTTAATGTCAGATGCACTGTGTCGTCTTGGTAAAGAGAGAGAAGCCAAGCAGCCAAAACTGAAGACAGCATCACATTTTCACCTGCAGTGATGATGAGCCTGCCATGATCGAGATTACTCATGATTACTCACTCAGTCTGACACTGTGATGACACAGTGAGACACTGCTTGAGCGCATATAAAAAGGTCTTACTTATTACAGAGTGCCCATTGTTTTGATGACCCATTATTCCAAAACCCCAATAGTATGAAAAATGTCCGATTGGACCAAAAGCCCATCCAACAACCTGCTATGCCATAAACAATAGCACATTGGCCTGAAAATACACACTCTCCCTGCAGTTGTTAGTTTAGTGACTGCCGGCCCTGCTGAATCGGTGTGGGGTTTGTGCTTAATAGGCTATCTTTCTAGAATTACACCAAACTACATTTCAAGGGATTTTACAACACATCCTCGTACCTAAACAACAAAAAAGGTTATTTGCCGATGACTCCCAAAATACACACATGATCTTCGTCATCAGAGAAATAGGTCATTTTATTCAGGTTACGGTGTGTTTCACCGGTCGCCTGTCAATGGCGTCATAACCTTTTATAACCTCATACATCATTACCTCATTTTTCAGTTTTAAGCCACATTTTTTACCATATGCTTTTTAGATCTTGGTCGGTTTAACTTCATATATTCGAACCGGATGGAGGGATTGTAGGGATGGAAGGATTTTAGTCATTGGTGTCTGGATCTTAAGTTATCAGATAAACAAGCTGAGCTGTCTCGGTTGGAAGGCCCTCCAGGATGCCCTTTGTCTGCTAAAAAGCGTTGGAGGAATACTGGTTTTTAAAATGAAACTGCTTAATGTGAGAGACCCCCTAGCGGTAAATATTACATATTGTATGTTTAAGTTGTAATACAGAAACAACATGAATGCCACATAGAGGATGCGTTGTATTTCAATTATCACAGCGTTTTAAAGAGTGAAGATTCACGTTGCTAACCAAGTATGCTTAAACAGTTTGAAGCCCAATATTAGTCATACCTTCCCTAACACCACTATAATATTGCTTTACCTGACTTGTTAATGCTAATAAATAACATTTCTAACTAATCTAGGTCACTCTATGTGGCCAGCAACTAACAGTTACAACCTAAAACCATATTTCATATTACATGTGAGCAAAAATATATATGCAATACGTGAAATAATAAAAAGTTTATTACCATCAACCCAACATTTACTTTTGTCTGGCATGTGTCAACGTAATATGACAAGAATTTTTTTGAGAGTAGACCATTGACAGTATATATAAGGAGTAGATGTAGCAGACAAAAAACAATTCAATTTAAGTTTATTTAGAAGTTTAAGATACTTCAATCCAAGTCCAATTCAGTAATTGTTAGCTTCAATTCAAAAAAGATATATAAGTCCTTATTCACCAGTCAAACTTCAGTTATAATCCACACTAAATAACAAAGTGTGTGACAGGCATCTGTGCAGCATCACATAGTAAATTAAAACATAAGCTAACAGCACGGCTCGGCACGGCATGGCTCGGGAAGGCAGCCTCAATACCCTGCAGTCACGCGAGAGCTGTTGCCAGACAGACCTCGTGAGAAATGTGTTTTTTAAATGATTGCCATTTCATTATTCATTTAACCAGCATTCTGCACTTATTACACTTGTTGAATAATGTAAGCTGATAAATAATTTACTATGAGATAAAAATGGCTCCAGTTTTAACTGTGGGCCCACAATTAGCTGAGAGTGAGAGACAATGCAGGAGAAGAAAGCAAAAGAAAGAGAAACCTTTGTTAGAGAATTAGCCAGTAAAATATGGATTTAACTATGCAAAATAATAAGGTTGTGGTTTAGGTTGGTTTTTAATGACAGTGACAGAGAGAGAGCTCGGGAGACTATGTTTAATAGCTACTCACCAAGATCCAACAGTTCACCCCGTCACCCTGTGCAGATGTTTGTGGCTGAAGTGCAAAGTCAAAGCGTTCTATTTAAGTCTTGTGAGGGCTAAAATCTTTTTTAAAAAAAAACAAAAAAAAACCCAATATGTATATTTTCAAAAGTAAACACATAGTCTAAAGATTTTGAGACTCTCTTGGATGGGTTTGGTCATTTTGCAACTTTCCTCATCCTTCATCAATAAAATGCAACTCTCAACTTTACCAATACTGTAAACAAACAACAACCCACAGCAACATCTGTGTAGAAGTCATGCATATTTCTCTGTTATGTTTGTAAAAGCCTGGCTCATACAAACCATTGTGTGTTTTGGCATTTGATAAACCTTCAAATTCATGAATCTGTTACTCAAAGCGGCCCTCATGGTTCATATTTCATGTCTCACTGGTACCTGAAGCAGCATGGCCGCACCAACACAGCCCCTCACATTTATTTATTTATCTCTTTTTGCAGGGCTGTTTTCTATCTGAGCGGCTGGTAATAATGAGGCTATTTGACAACTTTTTAAAATGCTTCTGCCTTAAAGTAATATTGCCATGACAACCAATCAGAGGAATCAGTCTGGTAGCTTGTCACATGTTGAGGCAGCAGAGGAACCGCAGATGCTCCAGTGCAGGTGATGGCGACACAGAAAACAATTTCTTTACCAACTTAACATATAATTTGGTCTTTATTTCACTCCCCAGTGTTTCTATGTTGTTGGTTCCGTCTGTTGTTTGGATTTTTTTATTGTTGTTGGTTGTTTTTATTAAGAAGGGTTTTATTTTTTTTAAATTAGTATTATTTGAAAATCACACAGTAATAAATTAGACAGTAGTGGAAATTGATACAGCTGCTGGAAAATATGACCAGTGATTGTTCCAGTGCACAGGAGCAGAGAGAACACACACACACACACACACACACACACACACACACACACACACTTTTATGAATTATTCCATGTACTCAAACACTCATAACAACACTGCATCCATGGTGATATTTTAAATCTGGTCATGGCCAAACCAGATCAATACTGAACACAGAGAGGACGCGTCATATTTCTCTATCCATCCAGAATGACTCACGCCGCATAAACCAGCAGTCTTTTTAAACATCCGTTTGTGATGCATGGCTTAAATCCAACAGTTAATGGCCAGTGAGCTACAGGAGAGAATGTTTTACAGCCATCATCATTTCCCTTTAGCAGAAACGCTAAAGTGTTTTGTCCTCGGAAGACATACTGCGTCCTTAGTATGATCTCCTCAGATGACATACTATCCTTTCCTTGACTCAGGACAGCCCGTTGGGGCCGGCAGGAAGAACAAGAATGAGGGTTCATAGCTGAGGAATATTGAATTTTCAAGAGTGAAAGTTTCTTGAGCATCTGTAACATTCTAGTTCGGGATTGTATTTATGAAGCTCAAACTGTCCCAAGTGTGGCTTCATTGAGCAACTTCTATAGATGTAGCTAGCAAATGTAAACCATCCGTCATGGAGTGACCTCTATGTACCAACACAATATCCTTGAGAGAAATGGAATACAGGGTTGCAAAGCACTAATGTTACGTTGGAGAGACATTTAATCCCAACAGCCTTTTCCATTTCAGAAAGGATAATGAAATTCACTAAACTTATCAGTGCTGCAGATAGGCCTACATTTGTATAAGGTCAAGATTTTACACCCTATGTTTTGAAAATGTATATCTTCCTCTGTAGATTCCATTACTGGCTCTTTTTCTCCTGACAGGAGGAAGATTGGATCTTTGAGAGGAGAGGGGGAACCAAAACAGATTCCTTTAAGTTCAATTCACATTGAGGTCGTTTTGCTGGTAGATCTCAGTCAGTCACTTTGGTTCAGACTGAAATATCAACAACAACTATTAAATAGATTAGAAACAGGGGCGTTTCCAGAGGAGAAGCCTGGGGTGGCCACCCTGAAATCTGATTGGCCACCCCTAGTGCCACCCTACTTTCTGAGGCTGTAACAGATGCCTTAATAAATTGAGAATGACGGAAATCTAACATACGTGATGCCACCCCTGCATAAGTCAGTGTGCCACCCCAGACTAAAAAGTCTGGAGAACAGAAATCCATGGTACCCAGACAATGACGCCTAATGACTTTTTATCTTGGGCCTCCATCAGGTCAAATTCTATCTCTGGTTTAGTTCATGTACAGTTAAACAATAGTTGAATTAGTTTATGACTAAATTGCAAAACCAATGACCTTCCCATCAGCCCTAGCTGTGCTTTGTGTTTAGCGCTATTTGGCAAATGTTAGTAGGCTAACATGCTAAACTAATATGACTACTGAGTCAATCCAGTAAAAAGAACTGCCAAACATCAAGTTAAAATTATAAATGTGAGCATGTTAGCATGTTGATGTTAGCATTAAGCTCAATACAGCCTCACAGAGCTGCTAGTATGGATGTAGACTCTTAATCTTGTTACTTTACAAGACAGGATTAACATTTCAAAAGCTCTCCACCATAATTGTTTCATATCTTCTGGTAGCAGCACTTCAGTGGGAACTTAGTGAACACTCATTAAATCTGTCTCTCTGTATCAGTTTTAGTAGACATCTTGAATGATAGGATAAGAATGAACGCTTCGTATGACATATTAGTCTTTACTCTCAGCAGCAGAAGGGTTATTCTCAATAGCCTGTAATGTCAGCAGGGATTTCATACACACACACCTCTAGCGTAGCCATTAGGGCTAACTTTGCAGGAAAGCTCTACTTGTGATTATGCGTTATGTGTTACATAAACTCCCTCCCTCCATTTTCTCTCCTCTGCAGCTTGACTGCTTTTAACCCTTAAGCAATTCCACAATGCTCAGCTCTCATAGTTCTCTCAGCCTGCTGCAAAAACCTTCCAAGGGACTGCAAATCAGTCCTATTAAACACATCCCTCCATCTTCCCTAAAATCAAAATATTTTTTCCTTTGACACTAATTGTGCAAATCAAGATGGGTATATCGTTTCAGCCATGCATTTTAGCTCTGAATGCACCTTCCTGAAAAACTGAGGCATGTAGTGAAATCTACTGAGGGAGGTTTTGAAAGCCTTTTCTTGTCAGCAATGTCTAGGTTTGCTTGACATCGTGTAAAACCTTGACCTCACTGTACCCTAGCATGTCAGGGTCATTTGTGAGTTCTGTAAATTGAATTATCCATTGTGAAAGCCTATCAATGAAATGTAGAGGATTGTGGGATAATTCCCCAGATAATATTCCCTCTGTGTAAAGGGGGGATTTAGGGAAAAGAAAGGGGATGGAGGGAGTTCAGGGATGAGGCGATGAAAAAGAAAAAAGAATGAACAGGAAAAAAAAATAACAAGGAGAGATGGATAAGGAGGCTGACAAAGAGAAATATTTTTGTAGTGTAACTAATTCAAAAAGCTCCTCCAGTTAGTATGAAAATGCCTCCTTAACAGTATTATCCTCATCAGCACCAAAGCAATTGCCACATCTTCACCAAAGGGCCAAACTAATTAGGGCCATACAAGACTTATTCAAGGCCTCTCTGGAGCCAGCAGAGGAGGAAATGATGATTTGTTGTTTATACCTTTTAATATCACAACACTTTGTTAAATCAGTATTAAGAGTAATAATAGTATTTTGTGGCCACAACAAGATAAAAACCCTGACTTATTATCACCAATTAAATTAAAATAAATCCAATTCGCTCTATTGGCACGAGTGTAACAAAGACAATAACGTGATGCAAACATGTTAACAAAGTTCTGCACATCCAGCAGACAGAGCAGAAACATTAGCATTCATTAGGAGTCAGGTTCACTCTCCTTCTAGGTGTGTTTTTAGTCTCTACCAACTCCTGAGGAAAATATCTAACTCTTTAGCTGCTAAATGCTCCACAGTTATCTGAAGCTATTTGCGAACTGTCAGCGGTTTGGTGCTGAGCAGGTAGTGTACAGGGAATTTATCGGAAATGCTTATTGTAAAAAGTAAAAGTTGTGGACTCCATAGAGCTGAGGGGAGCCACAGAGTTGGGTGATAATGCTCTGTTGGTTTGTTCATGAGTAATCGCTTTCTCATTATAAATAGTCATTTGATCAATTGTTGATACAAATTGATTAGACTGATTAGTGCAGCTTTAACAAGAGTATTGATGTAGTCACAAGAAAGGCTGTAGTGTGTTTGTAACTGCTCTGCTTTATTTTATTGATTTATTTTATTTATTTACCTATTTTTAATTCAGCTTTATTATATGCATGTGTATATTATTTCATATTTAAATGCTATTTGTAACATTCTCATTGAGCTACATATTTTTTAATTCAGAGAAATTGCTGTTGTCTTTTTTCCCTTTCATATCTACAACCCTGTTTAATATTCATATTTAGTTACACATTTATTCTTCCACTGTGCATCTCCAATAAAACAGGTGGGAGTTCAGAGCCTTGCTTGGAGGCACCTGTGTATTAGAAAATGGTTTCTAAATATGTTTGACCCTCTAATAGTAAACAGTGTAATGAGTAAGCCCTGGCCTGCAGAGGAAGCCAGAGCGAGGAGAGTTAGCAGGCTGATAAAAGTGGAATGGTGCAGAGCTGAAGGCATCACAGCCGAACATTAAAGTTACTTTGAACTCCTGTAACTTTAATTCTCTTTGACATGGAGAGCTGTAGCTGTGAGCCACACCATGTACACTACAATTAAGATCAGTGAACCACAACCACCATAAAATAATCCCGTTATCCTCTCTCTGTCCGTCTGTCTGTCTGTTCGCCTGGCTGGGAGCGCTGGTTTTCCACTCTCGAGGTCAGGGACAGTGAAAGGTCATTGGACCACCAGCAACATTAGCAGACAATGGAGACCAGTAATGTGCTTTCACCAACAGGGAGGACTGGAAAGAATCTGAGCAAATTACACATTTTTTTTATGAGGTACAAAAGCCTAATGAAGAAAAACTGCACATCTTGGCAGAATTTGCTGTTTGTGTTGCCAAATTAGCAAAAAAGTGCTGATCTTGTGTCACTTTTCCTCTATGTTTTTAGATTTGAGTCTGATTCATGGCTTCTTGCTGGAAGTGTCACCCTCTCTGCAACACTTTTGTATTTACAAAGAAAGGGTTGACTGGGCATGTTTGCTCTTTTCTAGCAAATGACCTGCTTTTCATCAGGGAGCTGCAGAACCCCCACTGCCTTACACTGTTTAGATTTGATCTGATTTATCAAGTGGAAAAGATACATGACAAAAATAACCAATGAACATTTGGCAGTGGATAACACATGACAATCTTACTTAGCATGCAGATATTTGCCCTTGGTGGAAGTCCTTGTACTGTACATTTTACACAAAGCTTCCTGCACACCAAAAACCCATAATTCAAAGAGGTGAAAGCAGCTTTAGTGACAGCCTCAGAGTGAGGCCTGAAAAACACGTTTTCATTTTTTATTATGTAGAGCAGGTTTGGCAACACAAATTAATAACCTCTATAAACACGCACACACACACACACATACACACACACACACACACACACACACACACACACACACAGACACACACACACACAGACACACAGAGATACTGCAATTAATAATTACAGTACACATTTCAGTGCTTGGCAGTCCTCATCAGTTGACGAGGAACACAATCTTCCAGACTAAGATAGTTACCAGGCACACAAAAACATGTTCCTTTAAACACACACACACCCCAACACACACTCACACACACACACACACACACACACACACACACACACACACACACACACACACACACACACACACACACACACAGTGCAAATACAATTTCATTGTTAGACAAGAGTAAGATGTAGCCATATTTACAATAGTCACTCTGATGATAAAAAGTACATTATCAGTACCGGATAATCATTTCAGCTGAGTACTCACTCTATACAATGTAACACATATAGTTTTTCAGTAGTTGTTCATACAGTACAGTATTTTAAAAATGAATCAGGACCACAGGACCTACTGTTTGAATTGGTTATTTACAACATGTGGGTTAACTTCTTTAAGCAATCTTTCCAGATTGTTCCTATATAGGAATAAAACTTGTAATGAATCGGAACACAAATGTAATAACTGACCTGGTTATTTCATCTACAGTATGCCTGATTGCATCAGTTTAAAAAAGTATATTTTCTTAACTGAGGAGATATTGTTAAATGGACCTGCTGTACAGCAACTGTTACTATGCAGGTTTGCAAAAAGCCGACACAGTGTAAGCTTTCACATGAACAACGGCTCTTCCCTCTGCTGTCTCTCTGTCTGTCTGTATCCCTGCCCTGTTCTCATTCTCTGGTTCTGACAAGTGGCAATGACAAGTGTTATAATTACAGTCATATTCCGTCTCCAGCAACAGTTTCACAGAGAAGCTCTGACAGCCGAGCAGGACTTTGACACTCCCTCGGTGCTTATGCTTCACAGCCTTCATTAAAATAGACTTTGGGGTGGGGACAAAGCGGGTGAGGGCGCGTGTCATGTATCTCCTGACGTTGTGATTTTGAATTTGGCTTGTAGTGATATTTCAATTACAAACCTATATTTGGTGCAGGGAAAATCCGTGGAGCAAGAGAGGTTTCAGTTTTTTGTGGATGCTTCTCATCAGAGGGGGTTTAAAAACAGTCTCAACCTTCTAAGTCAGCACTAGCAAATGAGACCACCACTGAGAGGACTTACAGCCTCTTTGTTGAGTTTTATATTGTGTTTCTATGGCTACAGCAGGAAAAACAGGAAAGATGGAGATTGAAAGTTCACTTAAGAACTTGGAAACATTAGTTGACCACAAGGTCTATTTAAAGGCTGTTCTGGTACTTTCCGTTGTATCACACAATTTCCATCAGAATGGAAGTTTGAGCATACTGTATAGGATCATAAGCAAAATCAACTGACAAACTGCACAAATTTTAAATACATGTTAACCTAATCTTTAAGTTTTTACTTCTTATATTTGTTATGTTGGAAACACCACGTGAAAGGTGGGACAAGTAGCCATATCCACTTTTCAACAAAACACCATCTCAGCAGATCAAACATGTCTCGTGTTGTCCTCACTGAATACTGGAGAAATGACAAATCAACAAATAAATGCTTTGTTAGTGGGATTAAGAACAGAGATATCATCTTTCACATAGTTCGCTAGCTACCTAGCTACGTTAAAAGCAGCAACAGAGAATTGCCACAGACTAGTGGGGATGAGCTCGACACAGCTTAACAGTTTGTTGCAAGTGGTGAAAACTGGCACATTTGTGGAATCATTACTAAAAAAGTTAAACTGCATCCTCTAAGGCTGCTTCTGTGTCAGACTAGATTAGTTCTAAATAAATGACCAAACCTTAGTAATCACTGAATTATCCCAATACCCCGATTCATTTTCATGACAATTAAAATCTACCCCAAACCAATTTCATTCATTTTTTTAATTAAACCTGCTGCTTTACGTAACCCAGTACAAACTCCACTCTAACAGGTACTGACCCTCAGCTTTGTTATCAAGGAAACATTGTGAGCCACTGTTGTGTCAGCTTTATTCATCATTTCATACAAACTTTTCTGCCCACCTAAACCCATAATTCAAAGAGGTGAACGCAGCTTTAATGGTGGCCATAATTCAAAGAGGTGAACGCAGCTTTAATGGTGGCCTCAGAGCGAGGCCTCAGTTGATAGAGATGTTTTTATTTCTTATTCTGTAGAGCAGGTTTGAATAACCTCTATAAACATGAATGCACTCATGCACACACACACACACACACACACACACACACACACACTGAAATTTGTAAATTACCGTACACATTTCAGTACTCGGCAGTCATGATGTTCCTCATCAGTTGATGAGGGACACAATCTTCCAGACTAAGACAGTTACCAGGCACAAAAAGACATGTTCCTTCAAACGCACATACGCACATCTACACACAAGCACATACATACACACCCCGACACACACACACACACACACACACACAAACACACACACACACACACACACACACACATACACACACACAGTGTAAATACAATTTCATTGTTAGACAAGGGAAGCAGTTTGGATGTTCTTGACTCCGCTCAGGGCAAATGATGTCATGATGCTGAAACAGTGCCCAGCAGCTCATTCACTTAACTAAGTAAACATCCTCTCTCTTTTACACACACACACACACACACACACACACACACACACACACACACACACTCACACACACTAAAAAGTAGACTGTAGTCACTTTCTTTAAATGTTGCAGAAAAACATGGTATTTGTTGCTCGCTCTCTCTCTCTCTCTCTCTCTCTCTCTCTCTCTCTCTCTCTCTCTCTCTCTCTCTCTCACACACACACACACACACACACACACACACACACACACACACACACAGATATGCAACCATTACCATTAGTCATTTATGGTCTGAGCTATTTTAACTGTCAGGACAGCAAACAGCATACTGCAGGAAACATGCTTATCATGCCATCTGCTGAAGCTCTATGATTGCCATAAAACACCTTAAACAAACATTAAGGTGATAAACCTTTTTGATTCACTTTCCCACACGCCCCCGCAGACACACACACACACACACACACACACACACACACACACACACACACACACACACACACACACACACACACACACACAAACACACAAGAGACCAAGAACAGCCTTTCCTGTTTCTTCTTATTTTCAAATGGAACTAATTTGACCTTTGAGCCATTTTCAGCTCTGCCACAGTTCAGTGCAGCATGATAATGGCAAGATGTCCTTTACTCTTGTCAAACACACACACACACACACACACACACACACACACACACACACACACACACACACACACACTTTGATAAGAAACCCCACACACAATGAAAGGACCTACAAATTCATGTTTACTACACCATATAAAGGCAAGAAGTGATTTAGTAGACCGTAACACACACACAGTTACTGTATGTATGCACATCTACTTATATGAGGAAAGACACACATGTATGAAGGTAAGGAACACAATACACGTAGATTCATGTAGAACACATATCTATGCACGCGCACTCCTTATAATGAAACCTCCTCCTTAAATCCCCCAGTTGTTTGCTAAAGCTAGAAAACACATCACCACACACACTCATGCACGTACAATCAAACACATTCTTAAGGGTCATTTCATTTGTAAAACCCTGTTCATTTGATAGCATATTGGTCCCTTTCCCTGATTTTATGGCTTTTGGGGCTCTCAGCAGCACGCCTGAGTGATCACTCATCAACTGGGACAGTGATTTAGAAGGTCTATCACTGGTAGTATACACACACACGTGCAGACACACACACATGCACCTGTACACACTGTAGACACACACACACTGCCACCATGTCCTCAGGGACAGACCTAAGCAGGTGAGGGGAGGGTAATGAAACGTAAAAAAAAAAAAAAAAAAAAACACATATGGACTCTGGAAAGGGGGGAGAATGAGAAGGAAGAAGAGAGAAGAGGGAGATGATGCTGCAAGATCAAAATGTCCTCCACCCTGACAAAAGCTATCAATTATTACATTTGATAATCACCCTGAGTGCTAGTTCCCCAGTTATTTCTACAGTTCAGTGTCTTCTACTCAGCTGACCAGGGTTCAGAGCACAGCTGGCTTTCAAAATGTGTAGTTGTCATTCTAGTTGTGTAATCATGGACAAGCCTGATATTGACTGGTTGATCAGTCTTTCAATATACCATTCTGCCCTGTGTTGTTCATAAAAGCTACCTACTGCCTTTTATGTCTTCAATGTTTCACATCAACAGTGAAATGCTAAAACAGTAAGAATATGCTTAAATCCTCTTAGGATAGGGCACAGCAAGGGCTAAGTGCTACCTGCTTTGATATCTGTGCTGAGATCCTTGATCAAATCAGTATTTTACAACCTTCAGGCAAGTTACTTAAAACTATAATCAGTTTCTTTTTACAGAACTTAATTACCTAAGGTATTATTTTTACTAAACAAAATTTCCGTTTGCCCAGCTCTGATACAAGAAAAAAAGATACAGCTATTGTACATATTTTTTTTTCTCCATTTTTTCAGAAGATGGTAATACCATCTTTGTGCATATTTGTGAAAGCCGCATCTAAGCCTCCAGCCTCTGAATGAAATTGGTTGGGTGACAACTAAGAGCCAGTGTTAGGAGATGCAGTCAACTTATGAGGTGCACTATTGACAGAATAATGTTATATTGTGTATTGTGTCTAATTTTCTTTCTAGATAGTATAGCTATCAACATAAGATTGGCAAACAACATTATTTCATGCATGTTATTTTAATGTCTGGCAGCTCCTGTAGCTATTGTCACATATGGGGCTAAACAATGGAACATCCAGTTAAGGTGGTTATCTGCCTGGTTAGCCATTATTATTTTAGTGCCATTCCTCATAGATATTGTTATAGTGTGAATTGACGTCACCCATTGGTTTGTGGAGTACCATTGGGGTTTGGAATCATGGCTGACACCATGTGGATTTTTTGCAGCCAGCAGCAGTACCACACTGTGAGTTGAGCTTAATGGCTGCACTTGTTTTCAACTTGTCAATGGCAGCAACAATGTCGGCTTGCTTACACACTAACAGTACACTAAAATATGTTTCTGAAAACATTTGATCGGAGCAATACGCAACACAGCAACAGAATCTTGATTCGTATTTTATCAGCAATGCCTAGTTTGACAGTTTGATCTGAGTTTTGTGCGGTGCACTGGACTGACTCACAGAGAATGACTTGTCAATCACAAGGTAGCTACGCCCTATGTTAAAAATGTGACCCGAATTTGCAGAAAGGACATCACGCTGTATGGAAGAAGACTTGAAACTAGGGATTGAGACCATAAACTCATTAAGAAACTGGTTACTGAGCTAATAAATCAAGTGAGAAAAAGGTCATTACCCCAAAACACTCAATTCTATCAGACTTCTTTTTTGCAGATATGCACTTAGAGTGGACAGCAGGCATTAGCGGGGGATTTGACTGAGAAATGACAATACAGCAATACATAATTAAAAACAAAAATGGTCTTACTGTTATCCTGTCATGTGTCATCCTGTTATGGACGCAATGCCACCCATGAGAACACTGTTGTAATGTTGCCTGATAACCAAACACCAACTGGTTTTTTTGGCACTACCTGAGCTCATAAATGGGTTCTGGCACGAAAATGCAGTGTGGAAAATGATGGGGCCATTCAGACTGATCAGAGGCTGATTTCCATCTGGGACAACAGGTGAACAGAATTAACTACCTGGCAGGATGGAACATCAGAGGCTGAGCAACAGATCACAGAGGAATACTGCTCTGAAGGAGTTTCAACAACATGCTACAAATTACACTGATTTCATATATGACAATGTATAGCATCTCTCTGTTTCCTAAATGTACATTCATCACTGCCGAGCACACACAAGATCATTTTCAGAAATACTGTGACTGTGTCTTGTGGAAAAGCAAACATTTTAACTCTTTAATGCAAATATATTAACATATACCACCTCTTGTAAGGCGGCTGGTTGGTCAGTTTAGAAGTTGGTTTCCACTTTCACATTTAACTGTGGTCGCTTAAAATCACGTCAAGCCTCTAGCCTTAATGAGCTGAATCATTGGTTTGAATGTGTTGGATATAGATATAGATATAGCTTAGGTCAAATGTCTCTTTAATCTAATCTAAGATCACAGACCACCATGGCTTAGACACAGCTACGGTTAAGTATTTTGTCATTGTGCTGCCTTATGCTTGTCCTTTGTCTTCCAGATCCAGAATTTTAATGCAGCAGCCTTTGTCTTGTTGTTGTGGTTATGGATAGGTTTTCCATCCATTCTCCTTTTTGTTTTTCTTATGTTGTGATGAGCCAAAGACAAATTTCCAAGCTGGCAGACGGTATTGTTATAGACAGTTTTTGCTATTTTATTACATGAATGCTGTTTAGAAGTGTCGATGTAAGTAACTATTCATCAAAACTAACCAGGTATTTGAACATTAAGTTGCTCATGTTTAGGTCAGGTTTAGAAACGGTTTTCTGGTCTTTAGAGGCAATAGATCATTTTCACAGCACACATGTCATAACCGGTAGCACAGGTGTGACATTACTAAAGACTATATTTCATTTATGTGAGCTAGGGCCAGGGTCCTGGTATTGTGCATGCTGGAACTGATTAATAACTTTCCATATTCCCTAACTTTACATTTTGTTCTATTGTACCTATACATATGTATGTATTAGTACGTCCTGTATTGGTACACTGTCAGTACAAAAATTACATTGCAAATAACAAAGAATTACGGTGTATTTTGCGGGCCACAATCTTAAGTGTTACTAAAATCTCTTAGTTGAAAGCAAAGAATAAACCAAACTAATTTTGTTGAGGTTTTAGCTGGTGGCTTAGAACAAGTCCATCTACATTGACGCTAGTCTTTACCCATGAATCATTGCCTTTGTTGGAATTATTATCCCATCATGTATGAGAAGGAGGGGGGCAGGAGTTATATAGTCGGAGAGAAATACATTTTAAGCCCTGAGTGTGTGGGAACCATTAGCCATAGAGCCATGTTATTATGTGCCTGTCACCTCAATGATAAGTGGAGCTATTGTGGGCAGCACTGCACAGTATATGTGGCATTTATACAGAACTATTAGAGTAGAGGCAGAACATCAGGTTTTTGAGCATTGTATTATTAAAGTCTGATCTTTTCATTGTAGGTCTGAATGATCTATTCACTGTGTCTATCAAACCAGTTAACCATTTCTCTCTATAAAAATAACACATCTCCATACATTACACGCTTCCTTATAAAGTAAATCTGCTATTTTTTTAGGTCCGTTATGGTGTGTTTGTGAGATATGCATTGTCTGTCAACGCTAATAAGCCCTTTCTGATCAATTGACAGTAGATGATTGTAGATTGTATAATCCTGTTCATTGACAAAACCTTTTTGCTTTAGGGACCTCAACTCCGCTTTCATGAGAAATGTCATGAAATTTGATGCTCCTATTTGCTTTCAAGGATCAATATATTTTAATTTGCATAAAAATATGCTTTCTGCCAGGCAAGTAAAATAATAATGTGTCAACTTTTGAACATTTATTGTACTTTGTGATTAAATATTCTGCCTCTGAGTGGTGGCAAAACAGAAAAAATGTCTGTCAAAATCTGTACTCAGTATGACTAATGTATAATATGAACAGCCTTTCCACCATTTCAATGTCATCGTCTCATTCGGTGCGACCAGGACATTTTGAGTGGTTATTAAGCATGACAGCTCAGAAAAAGTGCTGTAATTCTGCTAGATGAAGTCCTTTGCTCTGTTACTGTGTGCCAGTATTCTTTTCTCTATATGAGCTTGTGTAAGTACATGTGTGTGCACGCATGGGGATGTGTGTGAGCTCACTATTGCTAATGAGTGTATTCTGGTCAGACCAGGGGAGAAGATGTTCAGTATAATTATACATGAAATATGAATCAACCGCCACGCTTCACTGATGGTCGGTGAGGATGATAACAGATGATAATCAAATGAGCAGTGCAGAAAGATTTGATGGGCTTTTAAAATGGCAGGGGCATACGGTATGAGGCTATAGATGAAGGGGTAGAAATAGTGAAAACAAGGAATGAAGAAATTTGTAAATTGTTAGCCATACTAGATGTGTGGCTCTATGGCTAATAATGGTGTTCTGTTGGTTGGTCCTTTACTTTGGTCCAGACTGATATATCTCAACGAGTATTGGATGGATTGCCATTTGTACAGACGTTCATGGTCCCCAGAGGATAAATCATACTGATTCTGATGATCCCCCTACTTTGCCTCTAGTATTACCATTAAGTTTACATTTTTGGCAAGAAAAGCTGATTAATATGTAAAAATAATACATACAATGCTTCAGAATCTTACCTATAGAAGTTTAAGTGTGTCACACATCTATGGTTTGTATAGTACATCAACAAGTGTCATTTATTGGGGTCTGTACCAAACAAACATCTGCAGAAATAAGATTTGTAGGTCAGGGTGTCTCTGCAGCACCGCAGAATTATAATGCTGTTTTGTCACACATTTTACCTTTCTCAACAAAATTGCCGATTTAGATATTGCACATGACCATATTGCGATTTTGAAAATAATGTAATTATTTAATGTACACCCTAATACACGCCGGGTTTTAACATCCTGTCCTTAGATGAGAGGAGTCCCCACAACAGCTTTAACATATTTTTGCTCAAAACAAAATAATACTCACAACATGATTAATACATGTACACTGACACATAGTATGTAGTTCTGTTGCTTTGGTTTGTCTGTAAAAAATAAATAAATAAAAAAAATAAATCCGATTTTGTATTGTTATTCTCTGAAACCTCGGTTATTGCTCTTTCAGACCCACCAGTCATGCCTGTAGGGGCGCAGAGAGCCAAATTTAATCTCGATATATTGCAAATAGATACACTGAAATATTAATTTACCTCCTTCACATTATTTCCTCATGGTTTGAAAAATGCAGTGAGAGAGATGAGGAGTGAACTCTGTATGTCAATGTTTCCTCAGGGTTTTGTAAAATCTCCTCTTCACAAAAGGATACACAAGATGAGGATACACAAGATGTGCCAGTTGACGCCTTTTTTTAAAACATTTTTTTCTTTTTTACAAAATATCTGCTTTACTGGCCTTATGTCTGCTCGTTAAAGCTATAAATTGAATGGACACCATGCTGCAGTTTATGATAAACCATCACTTTAATTAATCAAAACAACCATAAATATAAACCATAAAGATCACTGAATCAGCATGTGGAGAGTGTCTCAGGCTTTTTCTTGCAACGCATGAGGCATGATGTATCAACAAAAATCATTAACTGGATGGCTAAAGTAACTATATCAACATAGGTTGTAATGCAGGTCTATTTACTGTATAAAATGCGTGTAGTCATAGTTTCCCTATGGCCTTGTTCAATTGAACAGGATTAAGATCAGGATTAAGTGATGTACTCTGACGCTGCAGGTCAAGAAAAGACATGTTGTTCTTTTAATGTTGTGAGATTAGTGCATCGGGAGCATGTTGGGAGTTCTTGTCCTCTCTGTGTCCCCCCCCCACACACACACACACCCCTCTGTCCTACTTGGTAAATGTGAAATTGCCACAAAAATAAGATTTGAGGATTAGGATTAGGCCGATCTTGGCTCACCGCACTGCAGATTTACTGGGCAGACACAGGTTTAATGCAGGGTGACTGACTCCAGAACAGTTCTTCCTGTAGCATTACACTTGCACAAACACAAGACATACGTACACACAGTCACACAGCTGAGCAACCAAAACGTCCAACACACTCTCAAAAATTCTCAGATGATCTAGGGCCTATGTTAAGCCAGTGCGCTTTAAGAGGATTAGGATAAAGTTAATTAGCATATGGGTGATTAGCATAATGTCTTTTTTCTTTCTGACATTCTTGTGACTCGTCCGTTACATAACCAGCTGTTGGTTTCCTTTTGTGCACAGCCAAACTTCCCTGGAAGGAAAAGACAAAAACGTTTTGAAAGATTTGCCTCAAACTATGCCATCAAATGTCATCAAGAGACATTTTAGAATAGGATAAGACATTCACAATTCATATATATGAACATATATTGCAAGGCATATAGTGAAGCACAAAGTGAAGCTCTGTAAAGCAGTATATAATAATATCTGTATAATGGCACAAAGAGGTAGTAGATTGTATGTATGTGATGTATGGACTACCCCACAGACAGACATTTCCAAGCTGTGACAAACCCTCTGAAACCCACTGCTGCATGCCTAGCATGACATTGCAGAGAGAAAAGGTAAACAAGTGGCTGGTGAAAAAAGTTTAAAACAATTTAGCTAAATAATCAGAATGACATTCTCTGTGGCTACATTATCAGCAACCACAATATCAGTTACAATGGATATGCTGATGACACACAAGTTTTCACTTCACACTCCTTAAGACTCCCACAACTCCCTGGTGTTTAGTTTCACTCCAGTAAACTGCAGATAGCAGACAATAGCAATATATTATTGGTCTACTACAGGCCTCAAATTATGAAATTAAGCTTTAAATTAAACTAATGTTCTAGATTTTTTTCCAGTGTTTTAGTACTTGATACTGTTTTAGGTTTTATACAATACTGCTGATTACGATATTGTATCTCCTGCTGCCTTCATGGAATACATTAGGCATGATCAGTAACACATTTCACATTGTTCCTTTTAAGTGTGGAAACATTTCTTTATATACATTTTTTTGCAGGAGCGGTGGGTAAAATATTTGTTTGCTTGGAGGCTGAGATAAAGTCTGAGCTGCTCATCTTTCCACCAGCACGTACCACCAAGTGCACTATTATAGTACTGACTTTAATTAATAACCTCTTGTAACCTCTGTGTCTACATACTTAATTGAAATACATTAAAACTGACATCATGACATTATTATGCTGTTGTAAATGTGCATTTATCTATTTCTATATATATCTGTTGGTGTGTTAAGCGTACAGCATGAGACATCTTGTCATTATCATGCTGTAATGAACAAGGTGGTAGAGCAGCAAAATTGCTTCGAGGTCTCATTATTTCCATCTGCCATCAAGGTGGAGCAACCAGGTCAATGAGAAAGATAAGCTAAAGACAAGACGATAAAAATGGTAAAAGATGAAAGAAATTAAGAAAAAAGAAAATAGTACGTAGTACTGTGGACATGACTCTCTCCTAGAAGTGTGTCTAGTTAAATTAAATGCAGTGAAACTAGGCTAGCATATATGACTTTATAGAATAGCCCTACATTTTCTCCTTGTTCTGATTATCACGAGTTCCAAAATCAACTATTTTTGTCTCTATTTTTCTGTTGGCAAATGTTTAATTTAGGTTATCCTGTTAATTAACTGACTATACAAGAAGGTTTCTACTTCTAATAGAATGTTTTTTCACTGGATTGGGCAGTTCTTGCAACCCTTTCAAATGACAGCTATTTCTAAGTCACTTATGGATATACTTTCTTCCAATGCACCGTTGGTACTGATTCTGTTGTCATCATTGTAAGGATTTTTGTGTTCATTTGCTGTGTGATTCACACAGGAAGCAGAACAAATCTAGCTGTCTATGATGAGACCACACCACTACCCGTAGGGCTCAATATCCCTCACTGAAGAGTCTGCAGTGTCTGCTTGTGGGTGTGTGTTGTACTTTTATTCTTGTGGTAAAACGTAGTTATTTATGTTTTTTTTTTTTTAGCTCACTGAAAGTAATGCAGAGGCCTTTTGAAAAAGGTCATCTTTGATGACCCTAGCTTCTGTTAAGGGTAGCTTTATTGTATAATATAGACTCTCAAAATATGAGAACTGCAGACCAACCTTGCATTTAGGTATACTGTTCATACCATCTTTGTTTCGTGCCATAGATTTGGTCGAAAATGTGCTCAAAAATTGCCACTAATACACAAAATATGATGTGAAACTATTTTTTTATGTTATAGATTTATCAAATGTGCAATTTAAAAGCTCTTGGTGACAAACCCATCCCTCACGTCTACACTTCTCTTTAAGCATCTCACAGCTCATTGAATTTTCAGCAAGCAAGTACACTACTTGCCCAGAACCACATGGCAGGCAGACAAACTTAGCCACTAGCTACAACAGAGCTAAACAGAGTGAATATTACATTATATTATATATTATTTTAGTTTTATTTGCCATGCTTGTCTGACAAAAAAGATACATTTCTATTTTAAACAATACAGATGTCTATACAGCCTGTTTTGTATAGCTTGTTTCACCTGCACACACATTATTGTGACGCAAAGTGCCTCAAAACTCATATGACCCACCAACACACACATACCCACACACACACACATACACACACACACACACACACACACACACACACACACACACACACACACACACACGTACCCAACAGCTGGCAAATTGCAAAGGTGCCCACAGCTGACAGATGACTTAGTCTTTGAAAATCATTTTTTAAGTTTCCCTTGAAATAAAATTGAAGCATCTGTCACCATGCCTGAGCTCATTCTTCTTTGTCTTGCTCCCTTTCTCTCTCTCTCTCTCTCTCTCTCTCTCTCTCGCTCTCTCTCTCTCTCTCTTCCTATTTTGTCTGCCTCTCCCTCTTTCTGTCCATCACATCTTCTTCACCTTACTACATCTTTATTGTTCTTTTTATCTCAATCTTAGTGGCTTCCTTACTCCCTCCTTCCTTTCTGTTTTTAATCCTATATAATTTCCATCTCTGACTTCCTTCCCTTTTTCCATCTCACTGTCAAGTTCCTCCTACACCTTCCCTTTCTCCCTTTTTGATATGGCATCTCATCCTTTTTCTCTCCTTGCTCCTTCTGTCTCATTATTTCTGTCTAGTCTTTTCCTTTTTCCTCCATCCCTCCTTCCCTCCCTTCATCCTTCTCTCCGAGGGAGTAAACAGGCCCATCTATCACCTACCTGGTTGCTTATGGATGCAGGGATCTGGAGCTAAACTTTTTTTCATGTTTTTCTCTCAACATTTCCACAGTCATTTGTATAAAATCTTGACAGCTCAGCGACAAGACTCCAGCTGACAACTGGAAAACAGACCTGCTGTTTGCCTAATGACATCACGTCTAATATGTCTAATCTACAAGGTAGAAGACGATGGCTTTAAGTGCCTTAATGTTCAATTTGTGCAAGACTGACAGCTTGGACGCCAAAGTTAAAGCAATAAAACAGAACAGAATAATGCATGAAATGAGATATGCAAAAGAACAGTACAAGTAAATAATGGTAGTGTGAATCAGTAACTGGGGAAAAAAATATTTTGTCATTTCCAGACAAGATACAGGTAGTTATTAACTAACGGCTGCCAATCTTTCCACACTGTGGAGAATAAGCAACTAATGAATGAATATTTTCATTTTAAGAATCGTCACATTTTCTGCTCTTGTTCTTGCTCAAGGTTGGACACAATGTTCGGATAAGAAATGTTGGATTGTTTTCACTCAGGTTTCTTCCAAAGTTAATCTCCAAATGCAAACCCCATGATCTTATTCCATCAGATTTGGTGGATTCATTCCTCAGGTTAAGGAGTAGCTTATTGCTGTCGTATTTCTCTGTTACCATGTGTGTGTTTGTGTGTGTGTCTCAGTGTGTGTGCCATGTTTGTTAATTGCCATAGCAGTTTAAACCACATGGATTTGTTGTCTTGATTTTTTGCATCTAATTAAAAGCCCATACCCAGTGTTTGGAATTATGTGAAAAGAGTCAGAACAAGCTGGCAGTTTTTAGCCGCCAATTGACATTTTCTGTAATTTCAAATGCTTTGCACATTACATGAACATGAATCATTTATAGTATAAATAGATCCCATTTTCTATAATTTTTTCAAGTATTCTCAAGGCATGATGGAAAGCCCCCTTATTCAAGGTATGTTTTGAATTAGCGTAGCACTACAATTAATACAAACATTCTATAAAAATAAAAAGGCACAAAGGTAAAGGTAAAAAAACAGTCAAATTAATTATCAAATCCAAAAATTGCTGATTGTCCTCTCCTCAGCCTCACTCTCCTTTTTGCTTAGCTCCAGAGGCACTGCAGTGACTCTCACAATGTGTCAGTTACTGTGTAAATACCCAGAAAGACCCACAAGTATTGAACTGTAGTTCTCAGGGTTTGGTAATCTCATCTCTTCAAATTCCCATTTTCACTCGTTTTCTTCTCTTCTTCTGCTCTTTCTATGCAGCCTATATCATCCCACCCTAGACAGGACTGGAGGTGGGTTTTGCAATCAGCAGAGGGCAGAAGACAGCTGTGGATTACACACACACACACACACACACACACACACACACACACACACACACACACAAACCCTTATGCACAACTGCATCGAAAAACATTGACCAGTGCATACATCCACAGATTTTGGCATATATAATTACACTCAGACGAACCTGTGTATTCACGCACTTCATTCACACAACTATGAATCACATGCATTCCCTCCACACACACCAACCCAGTCTCATGGCAGTGACTGCTGACACAAACTGCCATGAGACCGGGTTGCACACACACACACACACACACACACACACGCACACACACAGACACACACAGGCAGGTAGCTGCAGCTTACAGAGCTTGTGTTTACCACGAGACATGTAACAGAGGAAGTGGAAGAGAGAGTCAGTGGCTGCTCTCTGCCACGGTTGCTTGCTTCAGTCACACTGAGATCAACTCATTTCACAGCTAAGTGCTCTGATTGACTCTGTGTGTGTTTGTGTGAGTTGCGAAGGATCACCTTCTCTCTGCAAACATAGTGTTGATGATACGATTCTAAACCCCTAACATGTTCAGTGACATTTTGTAAAGCTCACTGCCAACATTTTTCAGATTTCTATTTGTTATTATTTGAGGCTCAGATCATATAAACACAATTTCTGTTTTTCTTTGTTTACTCAACTGACTACTTAATCTACAAGGACACTTCAGATCAAAATTACTTTACATTACATTCATTTTTGCTTTTGTCGAAAGTTACGCACACACTGGAGGTAGGTAGGAGTAGTACCTTTCACTGTCCTGTAGGCAAGCACAGGAGTCTTGAGATACAAGCTGGAACAGAGAGCCAGTGTATTGAACGGAGAGGCAGCATGGTGTGGGAAAACTTGGGGAGGTTGAACAAAAGGGCAGCAAAATTCTGGTGTTAGCGAGGAAGGAGCTGCTGTTGTCCAGGTAGGAGATGAGCATTATTTTCGTGTCTATGTTGAAAGGGTACCCTAGAGTGTGTGTGTGTGTGGGAGTTGGGCCATATGTTTTTCATATTTAACTGTGTGTGTTTCAGCAGTTGTGTATTTGTGCATGGAACTTCAGATAGTACATTCATGCATATAGAAATGTTGGGTTAGAAAAGTGTGAATGCTCAAATGAATGTTGAAGTGTGTGAGTGAGCGTACGGTGGTGTTACCCTGACCTGGTTTGAAACACATTTTCCTTTTCTTTGGTTTTACGGAGGCCATTCGGGCAGAATCTGTGACCTCAGATATATTTAAGACCAATTAATGTTTGACTGAAAACCTCATTGTTATTTTACTCTCCTTTAGCCTTTGGCTCAACAGTTTTCAGAGGGAAAGATTTACATTTAAGGTATTCATCTGATGCATATTTCAACAGGGATTTAAGAGGCTGCAGAAGAATAAACTTTGCTTCCAAAACTTATACAAAAATGGTTCAATAAAGGTTCAGAAAATGTCCAATTCTGACAATGTAGCTGCTACAGGGACCTATGGACTATAATGATTCTCCTTTTCTGTGTATACTGAGTCATTGATTTCTCCCCCCATGCATTTATTAAAGCTGCTCTAATCCATAGTTTTATATTAAAAATTAATCAAATGTGTAATGTGAAGCGTTTTGGTGTCATTCAGCTCATAATTTTGGTTTTGAGGCCAGCAACTTTACTGTTCATGCTCACCTCTCTCATCAAGTTAGCAACTAGCTGTTGAACATAGTTGAGCATTTAGCAGCGACATAGCAAGAAACTTCCCTCAGGAGATAGTGTAGACCAAAACAGAGCTAAAAGGAGAGTGAAAATTGCACTAATGTTCGTCAGGTTACCTGACACGCATCTCCAAATGAATATGTTGCTGTGTTGACTGGATTACCAAAACAACTTTATTTTAGGTTTGGTTTAGATTGATTATATGTTATGTTTCCAGCTTGTTTCACTGCCCCCAAGTGGCCAAAAAATAATAATTATTGTTAATTTAAATCATATTTCATATCTCATATTTCTAGTTGAAAGTCATCATAGAAGATGTTGCCAATTTATCACTGGGCTTTGTGGCAATTGGATTTGCAAGAATATAATGAACACCATCCATCCATTGATCCAGTGAAATCATATTCATTACTTGTTCATCCTTTCCTTCACAAAATTGGACACAATAATATACAGTACTTTGTCAGAAGATACAGACCAGTAATGGAACAATGATTACTTTCATTATTCCTGTCGGCTGATTTTCTCTGATTGCCACTTATCACCAACAGATTTTAATCAGCTAACAACAGAGGCCAAAGCAGAACGGTCACAAAGGCATCAAGGTAAATAAAAGTTAATCCATCATACGGTTTTCATCCTCTGGGAAGATTGGAAAGCAGGGGGGAAAAAATTACGTTTTTCCTTGAATGCAGAATGAAGCAACCAAACGAATCACCTCTCGAGGTTCAGCGCTGTTTGCGAGGATGTTTGCCTGCAAAATTAGATATTGATTTTCTACTCTTTGTTGCTCTCTTGATCTCTCATGTCTTTCCTTCACCAGCCTCTTGTTCCCTT